>NC_089850.1:3577500-3690000 GCF_036373705.1 Amia ocellicauda
TGGGGAAACCCGAGCTGTCTATTAACTGTTCTAAATAATTAAATCTTATATCCCATCATGATCCAATTTGACACAGACCTGCTCCTTCAATGCACCAGAGACAATGTATGGTATAGGAATATTAGAATAACTTTGTGTGAATAAAATCAGGAATGTTTGGAAACATTTGATGAAATTGATAATTACTTATGCAATGATAAACCAATCGGGGGATAATATAAAATCTGACGTTGTCTGAAGTTCAACCTGAAGGGGTATCCATGGAAACAAAGCCTGGGCTGCTGCTGTTGATCTGTGGGAAAACAGAACTGGGATAGTGTTTCCTAGTGTTCGTTTCTTGCTTAAAATAAAGTGCATTCTCTTTTCCTTGACAGATCCTGAAATCCTCGACAGCTCAGTCTCCCATCAAAGAACGATCGAGAGGCAAGTCGCTGTCTCCATGCCGGAGGCAAATAAGCCCTCAAAGACGCCACCTTCACAGACGAGAAAAATCGTAAGTAACTCTGCAGCTTCTAATTATAATGTATTTATTTATCAGTCTTCATGGATACTTACTGGATGAAATAAGTGTTTTGTATTAAAGTATATATTAGCTTCATTAGTTCTCTGAGAACAGGAGAAACCAATGTTAATGGGGAAAAAAATAAAATAAAAAAATAACTTTTTTAAATATGGTTGTATTTTCCTGCAGTTAACTCCTTTGAGAATAAATTTATTTATTCTTATTTTGCTGTGGAGAGATCCTTAAAACTATCAAGCTAATGTACACTTTTTAAACTGAAGCACCAAATAAGTACATTTATATACAATAGATTGCTCCCCTCAGACTTCAATGCCATAAGTATTCTGAATGGATTCAACCATCATAAACTGAAATAAACTGAATGCTGATAGCTTGCAAAACAAAATCATGAGGCTATGTTTGGAATAATCAGTTTTTGTTTTCTAATCTGCAAATCAGTTTTGCTTGCAGAACAAAATATTATCCACACTTAAACTTTTAAAGACAGCCTTTGATAAATGGATGGCAGTGTCTATGATTACATTATTATTTCCCTCTCTGGCTTCAATCAAACATTTGTGCACAAAGATAAGAATTTATATGTTATTGCCCCGCTCCCTTTCAAATGGTCCATGACTTACAAGCCTTTACCTTATGATGGTGGACCATTAGTTTGTAGTAAGCTGTAATAATAGGTGCTAATAATGATATGCTATCATTAGTTTAAGAGTTAAATTGCCATCTCAGAAAAAGAAAAAATATAATTTATGAGCTCTGTTCTTTCTAAAGGAGAACATTCAATTATTTAGTCAGTATTTCAAAATTAGACATTTGTCAACATGAGACATTTCTGCTTTGTCAGTGAAGGTCAGGGTAGGTCCCTCACGATGCACACATTTCCCTGGAGCTGTAGCAGCAGTAATTGAGTGAGGAACATGCTTAGGAATTATTATAATCTAACATAACGTGTCGTTTTCAAAGGCATGACAAATGTGTGACAGGGCCAATCATCAGCTCGGGGACCCTGAAACAGAAACTAAATTAATAATAGCTGTCCATCACAATCTGAAATGTTTTGATTTGATTTGCCCCACCCCCCCCATTTAGAAATGTTTCTGCCACTCACATTTCAATTTGAAAGGGACCGATCCGGTATTAAGCTTTTAATTTCATCCTCTTTTCTGCTAACCCTGTTATGAATGCCTGTTTTTTTTCTTAAAAAAGGTTTGGACTTAAGTCTGATCTGATGGGAAAAACACATGAAGCATTTTTAAATTTTGCAGTTGTCTCTGGGTTTGTGTTTTGCTGATCCAGATGATATGCTGTATTCAGAAATGCAGAGTAGTTGGAATGGAACTAGAGCGCCATTTGTATTCATTGTGCTGGGAGTTTTTTTATTTTTTTATTTTTTTTAATTATCATTTTTTCTGCTGCAGTCATCCAGGGATTTGAATGTTCAATTCAGAACTCACCCCATTAGTTCCCAATGGATACAAAACCCAGCTGTTTGTATTTAAATAGCAGAACAAAAAGAGCTACACACTCCAAAAGTATTAATGAGTTGCAGGTTTACAAGGCTATGCCATCACCTAAGTTCAATGAAAAGTAAGCTGCAAAATCTATTACAATTGCAATGATTATTTGATTGTTATAGTGAAAAATGCTTTCATGATAAAATGCATGAGTTATTACAATACAAAGTATATAGGTTTTTAATCGTATTTTAATATGATCTGGCTTCAGTCTGCCAGCTGCAACAGGGCAAGAGAAATCAAGTACATAATATTAATATTTATTCTGTGTCTAAAGTGCTACATTCACAGATCCTGTGTTACATATCACAGTTCATATCACAGTGTCATTGCCTAAACTGTGTACTTTACACCCCCACCCCCCAATCTGCAGCTTTGGGGCTCACCTGGTAAAGAAGGTGCTCAAAGCATAGTCCTGTTTCCAAAGAGCCGATTATTGCAATTGTCTTGATGTTGTTCGCTTATCCATTGTGGCTTCCAGTTTTGCAGTGCACACATAATTGCCAGTTGCTGAGGCTTGTCTAGAAGGGAAATGGTAAGGTGGTCCAATTCGCTGACAGTGCCTTGCAATAATACACCCTGCATCTACATATCTGTGTTTGTGAAGGTGACGGCATAATTAGTGGCTATCTACCCCAGCAATGCAATAATACCATAGAAATGGTAGTTTGCTGCACTGATTACAGGAAAGAGTCTGAGGTCTGTGCCTGTCTGTCTCCATCCTTCCCCACCTGCTTGTAATTATTTATAGGCTATTCTTTGACACACAAAGTGAGTGTTCCAGTTGTCGACTTCTCAGATGTTAATTAGAGAGATAATTTCAGTCTCTTAATCACAGCTGTGGTGTGAAAACAAGTTGCCGACTGTGTTCCCCTCATCGGCAGGAAAGGTGTTGGATTTTCTTTCTTCTATTCTTTAAATCTTAAACTTCTTAAAACTTAAGGCTGTCAAGAGTTTTCAATTGGTTCAGCAGTAAGCAGTATTTATTATTGCCAGATTGCCATAGTGCTTTAGAAAATGTATGTAAACAAGTGGTTCATTTTCCTAATGAACTGCAGCTAAGGAACGCATGTTAAAAGAAGGGACAAACACAAGCTTACAAATTGTTATTTTGAATTATTATTTTTTAAACAGTTTTCCTACGATCCCAAAATGAACAGTCTCCTGCCTTGGTTTAGATGGTTTACTTGGGTTTACAAGTGTCATTGTAGGGTTGTTTCCTGGCTTAGGAATTAATAAACTATACTTTCTTTGTTTGCACTTTTATTAATTCTAATAATAACGATGTGTGTGTTAAATTCTATCTATGAATGTTTTATAAATCCCAAAGCATTCCTGTAAGCATATAACCATGGATTTATGGTCTCCCAGAGAATCATTTTAGACCTCAATTAAAGACGTATAATGAAGACAGTTTGTCAGCAGTTTAGCATTGCTTGTAAAGCCAGAAAAGCAATTTGGCTTTTTAGTCGGGTATGATGGATGCTATTAACCCATTAAATAGTTATGGAAAATTGCTGAGAAGAGATTTCAGTATATGAAGGCATGAAATGTAGTTGCTTTTTTCTTCATGCCTTGACTAAGAAGATTAAATAATTATAAAGCACATCCCTTGAGATGAAAGTATGTAAGTACTGTTGCTTTCTGTTAGATGCTTATGAGGAAGATTGAACAGTAAACTGAACAACTGAGCACAGTCAGGATGCTTTCTCACCGGGAGTAAGTTTAGAAATGTTGTATTTTTACATGTTTTTTAAATATAATGCTAGTATGTAATGTTAGCTATGAAGTCATATGTAAGAGTTAAGAAGATAGACATTCAGACCTATTCTGAGAAACTTAAAAGGCAGTGGAGACCTTACGTTCTAGGTTTATCTCATGCTTATTGTGTTACATTTTTGAACAATCAAATTGTTTATTTTCTGTTGCCAGCTTGTGACGGCTCCCTTACCATTGTTTGTCCTCTGTTTCTGTCACCCACCCACAGTCTTGTCAACTACGGCCGCTCCCAGCTGCACCATCCCACCCCACGTGTCATTATCAATTTCTTCCCACTCCTTCGCCAGCTCTGCTCTCTCCTTTCGTTTTGTTCCCCTCTTCAATACAGGCACGGTTTCAAAATTCCAATATCGAAGAGTATAGTCACATCCTAATAGATTTAATTACATTGAAAATAAATAATAACATAAATAAGTGAATATATTAAACTTGTTTTTACACCTAGAAAGGTTTTATTTTCAAGCGTTGGCGATTTATATTTTGTATTTTAGTCAGCCTTTTGCACAGCATCCGTTATTATTTTAAAATATCCTCCGTCAAGTCATTCTTTGGCTGCAGCACTCTGGGAGAATTCACTAGCCAACATCAGTTGCAGCCAAGCTTTGTGTCAGTCGGTTTTGATCTGACAGCCTTTTTATTTTAGTCTGGCAGTATTTTAAATGCAAAGGTGACTGCAGCATTTGGCAGTTGATAATGCATCAATCTGATGGCAACGCAGCCAGGGTATTTCTTCATCGTATTATTTTTGAGATCTTTTGCTGGCTTGAACGCAATTTCACCTTTAACTCTTAGAAAGGCTAATATAATCTATTGAGTACAGTTGGTTGTGCAGTCCAAATTACAGCCAACTGTTGGTGTGGCAGCTGGTCAGTTGTGTGCCTCGTGTATGAGACTCTTGAATAACCCGTTTACTAGCAATAAGTAAATTCCAGTCAGTGAGAGGACACTGCTGTAATTAGCCTTTCATGCAGTGAAGAGAAAAGCGAAAAACCTGGGTTTCCCATTTAAACATTTTCTCAATGGAAATTGTAGCCATTATAAAAGTGTTTTCATGGTCTTATTTCAGTAACACATCTTGACTTTCATATCCTTTTCAAAGGACTTAGTGTCTGTGATTGACCACTCCGTATCTTCTGTCAGATGACTGCAGTCAGTTGCTACAGGGCTGTCTAGTCCTTGAAGTCATCTTGGATTTTTGGGGGTTTTTATGCTTGTGAATAGAAGAGGTCTTGCAACTGTAGAAGCTGCAAGTACATCATCAGCATTGCAATATTTGTTTATACGTGTTTTAACATCAGAGGAGATTGACGACTGAAATATTTATTTTTTCATTTTAAAGGTTTTCAGATATGTATAATGAATGATGAGATATTTTCAGGTTCTGGTTTACCAGTGTATCTGAAATAGGAGGTAGACCTTTGCTTGCTGCTTATAATTTTGAGTATTATAAATCGTGTGGTGGTGGTGTTGGGGCGGGGGTCGTAAAGCATTCATTATAATTGCAAGAAAGACCTGAGGTTACTTCTCAGGGAAGTGTGATCACTGGTTGTTGGACTTCAGAGAAACTACCTTATTACCAGGATTCTTTTGTATGCAATTATAAAAAGAAAAGAAAAAGATCAACCCTGTTGTTTGGTGTAGGTGAAAATGTGTGCAGTTTATTTTTTATGTGGTATAATTCTGAAAAAAAAATAGAGAAAATCTTGATAGAGGAAACAAAATGCATTATGCATTATTCCTTTGGTCACCCTTGACTACTGTACAACTGCTCTTGTTAAAAGCCCTGTCTTCAGCTGTGCAGTTATTAAGGGAGAATAGATTTCATTGATTTTATCTGGCTCGGCAGAGTAAAGCCGATTTCATAAGTGCTTAAGGTTTGAAAAAGGCCGCATAATTGACTGCAAGCAAACTGCAAAATGCTCTCCAGGCTTGCGATTAGTTGTTTTTGCTGAGCAAGCCCCCAGTTCAAAGTCAGTGGAGAGCAGGGGGGATGCCGACTGATCTGAAATGCGAGAATATTGCGGTATCTTGGGTCTGATTTGAAATATACAGTAGGAAAGGAAAAGATCAGATTTTTCCATAATAGAACTGCAGGCAGCGTTCAGGCTTTTTAAGCTGTGTGTGAAACAAAGCTTGTGAAAGCCCAATAAGGTTCTGTGCCATGCATTTGTTCAAGACTCTGAACCCCGACAGTAAGTTAATAAAACATATATTATTATTTATTTAAAAAGGCTTTCTTTCATACTTGTAAAAATAATAAAAATAAGTGTTTTAAACCAGACTGAAGTATGAATACTATTAGCACTTTCTTGTCTTTTGAAGCATACTGGGTTTTACTAGAGGGACTACAAAGTGAAGAAATCGCAGGTTTCAGAGTTATTCTTTATTTCCATTTACCAATCTTAATGGTACCCAATCAGTGACACCATTCACCATCACATTGCAAAGCAGGGATCACACATCTAGTACTGTCCTGCACAATACTTTTAGCCTATAGCTGCTATTTGTGCAGTCATTGGGAATTCTGTGCATTGACACTGAACGCAGCTAGAATTAGGCTCTGTGACTTCCATACTGTTGTACTCAGTCATCCTTAATATTCGTATATCAAGGAAATGGAACCATAGAACCATGCCAATCACTTTGGAACCCTCATTTAAGGGCTGTTTTTAATGCGTGTTGTATATAACTAGCATGTGATGGATCCCATCTCTAGTAAAACATGTATTTATCCCTTTACAGGCCTGCTGTGGTGGATCGGAAACCTGCTGAGCTCAGCACTTTGAATGATGCAGGCTACCAAATCCGGATATGAAGAATCCATAGGATGAAACTGCCTATCACTTATATTTTATTTTTCTTCCTGTTGTGCTCCTTTTTTGCACTTTACTTTGCAATCAGCTTCTTTTATGTATTTAATGGACACTGTGCATATATATGTTTTCTTAATTTTTACTTTTCTTTTTGGAAGTTCAAAGGCTCTGTACCAGAGGTCAGATAATAATCAGCACACAATGACAAAAATATCAATGAAATGAAAGCGTAAAAAGCACATCAGAACAAAGGAACATCTTTTGGCTGATTTTTAACTTTAAGCCTGGGGATATCTGTCTACCAACCTTCTTCATCTAGGCACAGACATCAAGAGGATCTTGCAAAACCCTCAGAATATGGACAACAGGACTGTGTTGTGCAGGCAAACTGTACTCGATTGACTTTCCTTTACAGTGGAGGATATTTTTATTTTATTTCACAAAGAGATTCAAAAAGCATATACTGCTATACATAGTGTTTGTGTATATAGGCTAGTAGTTTGGCTCAATCTGAAACCTGGAACTTGTAGTAGTCTTGGGAGGAAAACGGATCAAGTATCATATCGTGCAATGCAAGTATACGAATGAAGAAGGCATCAAAGAGAGAAACAGCGTGTCATCTTGAAATGAGATGCAAACAATTGCCTGTCAGTGTGATGGAGCTGGCAGTCCTGTCTTCCATGGCACTCTATTTACATGTTCTGCATTTGAAACTGCAATCTTAGATGTTCAAAAGACGGAACATATTTGTGAAGTATATTGTGCCACTTTACATTCAGGTCTATTAAAATGCTAATGCAAAAAAGAAAATAAGAATATAACATCACAGACTTGCAGAAATTCAAACCTTACACCTAAATTGGTTTTAAACAAAATACATGTAATTATTCTGGGGACAGATTCTGAGTTGGAGAAGGTTAGGCTGAATGTTAGAAGGAGTGTGATGTTGTTTTGCCACTTTGCCGTGTCATGTTTAAGCACCACTCTAATTCATGTACAGTGAGGGGAAAAAAGTATTTGATCCCCTACTGATTTTTTACGTTTGCCCACTGACAAAGAAATGATCAGTATATAATTTTAATGGTAGGTGTATTTTAACAGTGAGAGACAGAATAACAACAAAAAAATCCAGAAAAACGCATTTCAAAAAAGTTATAAATTGATTTGTATGTTAATGAGGGAAATAAGTACTTGATCCCCTATCAATCAGCAAGATTTCTGGCTCCCAGTTGTCTTTTATACAGGTAACGAGCTGAGATTAGGAGCACTCTCTTAAAGGGAATGCTCCTAATCTCAGCTCGTTACCTGTATAAAAGACACCTGTCCACAGAAGCAATCAATCAATCAGATTCCAAACTCTCCACCATGGCCAAGACCAAAGAGCTGTCCAAGGATGTCAGGGACAAGATTGTAGACCTACACAAGGCTGGAATGGGCTGTAAGACCATCGCCAAGCAGCTTGGTGAGAAGGTGACAACAGTTGGTGCGATTATTCGCACATGGAAGAAACACAAAATAACTGTCAGTCTCCCTCGGTCTGGGGCTCCATGCAAGATCTCACCTCGTGGAGTTTCAATGATCATGAGAACGGTGAGGAATCAGCCCAGAACTACACGGGAGGATCTTGTTAATGATCTCAAGGCAGCTGGGACCATAGTCACCAAGAAAACAATTGGTAACACACTACGCCTTGAAGGACTGAAATCCTGCAGCTCCCGCAAGGTCCCCCTGCTCAAGAAGGCCTGTCTGAAGTTTGCCAATGAACATCTGAATGATTCAGAGGAGAACTGGGTGAAAGTGTTGTGGTCAGATGAGACCAAAATCGAGCTCTTTGGCATCAACTCAACTCGCCGTGTTTGGAGGAGGATGAATGACCCCAAGAACACCATCCCCACCGTCAAACATGGAGGTGGAAACATTATGCTTTGGGGGTGTTTTTCTGCTAAGGGGACAGGACAACTGCACCGCATCAAAGGGACGATGGACAGGGCCATGTACCGTCAAATCTTGGGTGAGAACATCCTTCCCTCAGCCAGGGCATTGAAAATGGGTCGTGGATGGGTATTCCAGCATGACAATGACCCAAAACACACAGCCAAGGCAACAAAGGAGTGGCTCAAGAAGAAGCACATTAAGGTCCTGGAGTGGCCTAGCCAGTCTCCAGACCTTAATCCCATAGAAAATCTGTGGAGGGAGCTGAAGGTTCGAGTTGCCAAACGTCAGCCTCGAAATCTTAATGACTTGGAGAGGATCTGCAAAGAGGAGTGGGACAAAATCCCTCCTGAGATGTGTGCAAACCTGGTGGCCAACTACAAGAAATGTCTGACCTCTGTGATTGCCAACAAGGGTTTTGCCACCAAGTACTAAGTCGAAGGGGTCAAATACTTATTTCCCTCATTAACATGCAAATCAATTTATAACTTTTTTGAAATGCGTTTTTCTGGATTTTTTTGTTGTTATTCTGTCTCTCACCTGTTAAAATACACCTACCATTAAAATTATAGACTGATCATGTCTTTGTCAGTGGGCAAACGTACAAAATCAGCAGGGGATCAAATACTTTTTTCCCTCACTATAACCTTGTAGCACAAACCCTGTCTGTGCTGATTTTAGCAGGTAAATAGAGAAGACTTGGCAAGACTGCCTCAGACCATATAGACACATGCTGACAGGTCTGACTAGTACAAGCACTTAGCCAGTGAAAAGTTACCCAGTATACAGTATCAATATTCACCAAACTACATAGAAAACACAATTGAAGCCAGTGCACATAGCAGTTCATTAGTTAATTGGCAATGAAATGAAAAAGGAATAAAGTAAAGCACTTAAGGGTGGTGCTATAAAATCCCCCGGCAAAACTGCTGATGACCTGCTGAGGTTTTTAAGATCCTGTCATCCTGGTCTTCCTTGAATCTTGCCCTTCAGATGGTAAAAGCAGCTGTACAGATGGGATATATGTATCAGTCCCCTCCCCTTCTGACAATGTCAGCAGGACAATCCTCCCTCTGCATTAAAAGACCGAAATCATACCCTCAGTATGATCCGTCGGCTTTATTTTGCAATCATTGTGGAGGATTATATAACTGTATAAACCACTGTACAATTACATCTGACCAGTGCTTTAGTGACTGCATCAGTATGGATTGTCTCAAGATGTTTTTTTTTTTTGGTATTTGTGATTTTGTTTTGTTCATTTTGTTTCAGGCTTCATTTGCAACTTTTTTAATGTAAACGTATAAGGCAGTAATATGGATAAAGTCACAGCTACTTTAAATGTAAACCCCGCTTTGAAGAAATGCCTAGCAGTCATCGTGGCATTGTCCTACTGAAATGTGAGGTGGGTGAAGAATGATCAAAGGTTTCAGAAGTCATGGTTTATTTTCTTCCATGCATGTTCTTTCCAAGCAGAACATAATTGTGACACTAAACCATTCTAATCTGATTTTGTTTCCCTTCATCGGAAAATATACATAAACAGAAGGCAGTATTAATAATAGGTAGAAGGCAAATTTGGTGTCACATGTATTTTACATGAGTTCTATAACACCGCTGGTATTTCAATACTTAGTAAACGGACAATGACCATTGTAATGCTAAGCATATTGAATGTGAAACTGAAAGGCTGTGTTAACTGAAGAACTTGAAAAATGAATGCTAGGGCTCAAATGATTTAATAGCTATATGAAATACTAAGGTGTTGGCATTTCATAGCTTTGCACTTTACCATATTAATAACAGCAGCCCATTTCATAATTTAAGCTTATGAAAAGTGCAAGGAACTTTACTTCACATTTAATCTGGTTCAACATTCTCTTGTTGGTTGGAATGATCACACAAACCATGAAGGTTTCTCTTTACCTACGATATTGTGCTTTAAGAAGGCACATCTTGTTCTAAAAAGAGAGAGATGCTCCACACTACAGCAATAATTTTAGCAGGCCGTTTGGAATTTACTACACTTTTAATTAAACTTAACACAGCAGACTGATATATATATATATATATATATATATACTGTATTTGACATATTTATATTGTAATGACTGCAGTCTGCTGCTGGGTGGCACTTGCGGTGATCAAAGCTTGGCCTGTTTTTGTAAACCCACAGCACAGTTTGGTACTAAGTATCACAGGTAAAGCACATTGTGGAAATTGTTCTTTGACGTTTTTTCTTTTCGTTTGGGGCAGGTCAGGTATGATTTTTTTATAATTACGTTTCACTTTTCAGCAATGGGTTTCTGAAGCCTCTACTCTTATTAATATTGCACAAGTGTTCAGTGTCCTGTTCTTGCAGTCTCCCTGAGTCTGAATACACAGAAGGTGTTTGTATTGACTGATGCTTTTTACAGACGGTTGTTGTGTGTCTCTCACAGGTGTGTTGGAATGGGTTCTCTTAGTGACTGGCCTCTAGAGAATTTTAATTGTATGTATTTTTTGGAAATAAGTTTTGGAAAGCATTCCATTTCGTGAAAATGACATTTTTTAATGTTGAAATTACATTTACATTTTTTAGATTTACATGCATTTTATAATGGAACCACCTAAAGCTGTTTTGTACAAGTACTGACTGGACTTAATAGTGATTAAACTTGTAGTCTGGTCACATTTTTAATAAATATGATTTATTTTGTTATTTTAATGCTGGGAATTATTTGATAGAAACCAGATTTACTGAAGTAATTACTTATTTTATTTATTTATATTTTTTCCAAATTTTGTCCATATAGATATTTGAACTGTATTTGTACATTATGTGACCATGTCTTTGTGAAATCCTCGTTCAGTTTTTTGATTTAGCGGCATCTTTCTAAACTTCATACTAAGCGCTATGTGGAATTTATAAATCAATTTCAGGAGCGAGACAACTCTGATGTCTTCACTCTCACTTCCAGCCAAAGAGTATAATGACCCCGTCTCCAACACCCCCCATAGCGTTCATCATTTTGCATCCCACTACCTCCCCTGTCACTGCCTCTGCAGCACCTCCTTGGCTCAGTCCGTGTAAGAGGGGGGTTTGGCGGTCTGGACCCGGCTTCAGACCGTCATTCCTGTAGCCAAGAGAACAAGCCAAATCAATTAAATCACATACCCTAGCCCCCACGCAAATCGGTGTTGTCTAGCTACTGAAGTAGCACACTGGTCTTTTAGCAATTTACCAATGAAGATGCATCAGAACTGTATAACATTAACCTTTATTCTTAACATTTGGAGCCCCATTAGCTAATAGTTTATGTCCATATGATATTGACATCCTGTTAAAGAATAATTGTTGCTGTGTAAACTGCAGCTCATCCAAGAAAAATGTCTAATATCAAGCAAGTGATAATTTTCATATCTTTAATTGCCATTTTGCCAACTTTTGCTCATATCTTAAAACCAAGATTTTTTTTTCCATCTTTTAATATAAATGTCTTAATATCATATCCTGAAAACCCATCATCATGGAATTATGCTAAATGATGTAAAACAACCTTAAAAAACAACCGTAAAAATCCTTAAAATTAATTGTATGAATATCTCAAAAACAACTGGTGCATTTGTAATATGGCATTCCAAAGAATAGTATTTATTGTATGATGTTAGGTAAATGTGAGGTTGCTTGTTAATTACCTAAGCAAAACTGAAGAAAATTATTAAATTTGAATGCTTCATATATTCATTTACTATGTTGAATTTAATTGTCTAACTTTCCTGTGTATCCAAGCTGTGTACTCCTTGTGATGCTCTGCTATTATTTCTGCATAGATTCCTATTTGCCATGCAAATAAACTACTCCAGCAAAAAACAACCTGAAGGAAGTGTACAGGTATCAGGTCAGTGTTAGTTCTTAGTACTCATTGTTAAGAGTTGTTTTATGATGTGTTGTGTTTTTAACTGGAGTAATGACCCTAGCAAATTATAATGTGAGCAGAAACAACAGAGAATTACTAAGAATGAATGGTATTGGATACAAATAAGATTTGACATCAAATTCTGGAAAATTACAGTATAAATTGTTAAGAAATCTGAGACCTTATCACCATGATATCTTCATAGGTGAACCTGTTGTTTTGGAAACAGCTGACCACAACAATGGGAGTTCAATTACAAACCAGATCAGAGCTTTTCTAACCGCCATGAATCCATGTTTTTATTGTTTGTGGCCTGGTGCATACTACTATTACCTTGGCCTGGAAGTTAAATGTTTTCCTTTTTTTTGTTTAGTTTTTGATGAATTGGTCTTCACTCATCTGTCACCGAGTCTTTCTCCAATAATAACCCATTGTGCTGCTGGGAGAGCTGGCATGTCACAAATAGACTGCATTAAATGCCTCTCAAAAGCCTTTTAACCACTACTTTGTAATGAATCTGCTGATGTGACTAAGGAATGTTCTCTGTCCTTATTTTGTTTTTTATTTGACAGAGATGAGTTTGTAATATCATAATGAAATGTACCCAATAGACTAGAAATCCTCCTGATCCAATGCACAGTTGACTGTAATGTTTTTATCTAGCATGTTTTAATAAAACAAATGGGAGTTTCTTTGCAGCCTTTCGTGTTGCTTCTTTTTATTCAGCATGTGTTTTTTTTATGTTGTTATTGGGTGTTGGGCAAGCTGGCCTATTGTATAATCGATTATTTTTAAAGTCATCTTGGTTTGTGTTCTTTTTAATGACAAAATCCCTAGGGGTGTCATTTCCCTGATTTATCAATGGTAAAGAGGTGTGGGGGTCATGAGGGGCCCCTTAATGTTTTTTGGGGTGGGGGCTGGGGGTATGGGGTTGCCAGTAGTAACATCTTGGATATGCTTGAGGCAACATTATGTTGGGGGCCCCCACCTCATGAAGGTTATGTATATTTAAACATTGATGCAGTTTTCTACTGTTTGTGTTTTTGTGATTTCATGATGAAGGCTGAAAACATAACTGCAATTTCAGCAGTCTGTTTATGAAACGAACGCTTCTAAACTAACTGAAAGCTAAGCATGTCCCAAAATATAGGAATTTCTGAAATAAAATGTATATGCTGTGTGATCATCAGGCACTTTCTCATATCTCCACAGAGACAAGGATATACAGTTTCTAAAACCCAATTGCAGAAAAAAGCATACAGAGCAAAGCCTCTATGTATGCATTATGTGCACATTTTGTTTACTGCTTTAAAAAAATAGACTATAAACTAAAGCTATTCCTTAATTTGCATAACTCTACATCTTAACAATTGCTACAATATTGACTGTTTTACATAAAGTCTCCAGCTTCCTCTGAACAGGACTTGGAGCTACTAAAGAACAGAATGTTTTCACAGAGCATGTACACAACATTGTACATTTATCTTGTAATTAATAAAAAATGAGCTATAATATAGCTCTATAGCCAGTCAATCTATGACAATTTGGTGATTGGTACTGGATGCAGGTTTGGGGTTTACAACTGTGCAAGCTGAAGTGTTTATGAAAAGGCAGAGACCAATTATTTAAACTTGGTGGGATAAAAAAAAAAAAGGTAATTGTTGTGGGGTTTCAGTTTCAGTGACTCAGAAGCTGTGGATGCAGACAGAAAATGGGGAGCACTGTGTCAACCTCAGTTGTCCCACAGACACTCATAGATTAACTAATTAAATAAAATAAAATAAAATTAGTAATACAGTTTTGGTGCAATAAAAAAAAGGAATTCAATCGTTAATCCACAGGCGGATTCAGATCCAGTCCGAGCTGGTTTCTTTTCCCTTCTTTTCTTTCTATTCCCTCTTTTTTGGAATGCATCTTCCTGTTACTCCGGAGTTAATCTTTGAAAGTTAGCATTCTCCAAGGCACTAGCAATACATAAAAGAAGAGCACTTATATATCACATTAAAGGAAACACTGCATTTTCATTCAGTAAAGAAAAAAGAAAACTGAAAATAAGGTCTAGTCTAATTATAAATGAACAGTAATACATTTTCCTCATTAGCAAAACTTACTTATGCGGTTGTATATAATACAATCTTCCATGCACTGACACCCAAAGCTTTCTACAAATGTCTAACACAGCAGAGCTAATGCACTTTGTGCAGTGTCTATATCAAGCATTCAGAGATATATTTTCCCCTTCATCATTAATATTATTAATAAAGTAAAAAGTCTGGAAACCACCTTTTTCTGACTTGTATGTTACTTTACAAAGATGATATCTTTCCTGTGTCTCATTTTACTTCAATCTACCACGGAAAGAGCAAATTAGAACATCTGAACTAGTTGAAAAGCCAGCAGTGCAGTGTCAGGCCTGCTGTGTATTTCTTTGGCTCAGGGCAGGTTGTTTGTTGTCTGTGTAAATAATGGACACCGTGACTGGTTATGCAACTTTACACCAAGAAACTTCCAACTCAATTTAGATGATGCCTGTATTTTCATGTAATATGAACTGTCCTTAGTCACCTCTAGTCCCAGACAATGTTTATAATGTTGGGTTGAAGTGCAACTTTGGTTCTCTGAAAGAGAAAAGCAATCATCAGTTGGAATTTGATCACACTTGAGAGTGGCTTCCTGTGACGTATGTCAAAGGTACCAGTGGGCTCTTCTAGAGGGTGACAGAGAAAACCCCCCCTCTTCCTGCTTCATCTCGGATCCCCACAGAAGTGACTTCCTCTTTTGCTTCTTGAGCCATACGGCTGCTAAAGTGACCTCAAAGCTTGTTGACTGCTTTTCTGTATTTGGAGAACCAAGGTTGCATTGAAACCCAATGTTCTCTTTCAATTTTGAAAAGCAATCATCAGTTAGAACTGTGTACCCAAGCTATTGTGAGGTATATGGAGTCAAGAGGGCATTCAGTCAATAAGGGGGTGTATGTAACCCCAGGCATAACCCTCTGTTCTACAGTGCAGTGTACTGTGTAGCAGTAACATGTATGTTAATACAAGTCTTGGGGAAAAAATGTCACAGAAGGTGAATGCTACTAACTCAGGTTTGCTGCTGTTACCCACTGTGCCACCTCAACAGTGAAGTTGAGGACCGCTATATTACCTTAGATTTATGGAGGTTTCCATACACAAGTTGGCAGCAAATCTTCAGAGCACCTATACAGAACAGGTAAGAACACACTTTTTTTTTTTTTTTTTTTTTTTTTCTTCCCTCACTAGCCCATTGCACCTCCCATTGAACATTGGTCCAATGGGACTCCTCCACTAGCAGAGAGCATCCATGCAGCTCAAGAAACAACCAGCATGAGATGTCTGTACCACATGTCATGAAAAAATTGCATTTAAATGCATCAAAATTTCAGGTTGTACCACAACAAAATGTGAAAAAGTACAAGAGGGGTGAATACTTCCTATAGGCACTGTCTATGAACTGCACGATTGGACAGCGTGAAGAGATTTCCAGGTGGAAGCAGGAGGCAAAGCTTTGGGGGGGGCTCTAGCTCAAGGAAGTTACTGGGCTAACTGCTTTGTGGCCTCTCTCTTTTGCTGGGAGTGTTTGTGCATCTCCTTTATTGCTGGGCAAAACGTGGGAGTCATCTGTGCTCTAACACCACCTTGTTCTCGCAGCCAGTGTGCTGACCTGACCTGACCTGACCTGACCTACTGTGCCATACACACCATCGTGCTCTATTAGGGCTTCTGACGTTTAACTGCTCACTGCTATACAGACTTCTCCAGAAGCTTTATTAATCTCATTAGCTAAAAGTAACACAGTGGGGTAGATTTAGAGCCCTAATCCTAGTCCAGGCATGACTGCAGGGGACAATATCGCTGTCTTTATACGATATCAGAGCTGAAGCGTCAGAAGCCCTAATAGAGCACGATGGCACAGTTGGTCAGGTCAGCTCGGCAGGATGAGGCGTTGTTAGGGCACAAGTGAAGTTGGTGAAGCTACCAAAGTATCACCAATTTGGCAAAGTAATGGTCTCTGCTTGATTCACAGCTATAGTGAAGGAAAAAAGTATTTGATCCCCTGCTGATTTTGTACATTTGCCCACTGACAAAGAAATTATCAGTCTATAATTTTAATGGTAGGTGTATTTTAACAGTGAGAGACAGAATAACAGCAAAAAAATCCAGAAAAACGCATTTCAAAAAAGTTATAAATTGATTTGCATGTTAATGAGGGAAATAAGTATTTGATCCCCTATCAATCAGCAAGATTTCTGGCTCCCAGGTGTCTTTTATACAGGTAACGAGCTGAGATTAGGAGCACTTTCTTAAAGGGAGTGCTCCTAATCTCAGCTCGTTACCTGTATAAAAGACACCTGTCCACAGAAGCGATCAATCAATCAGATTCCAAACTCTCCAACATGGCCAAGACCAAAGAGCTGTCCAAGGATGTCAGGGACAAGATTGTAGACCTACACAAGGTTGGAATGGGCTACAAGACCATCACCAAGCAGCTTGGTGAGAAGGTGGCAACAGTTGGTACGATTATTCGCAAATGGAAGAAACACAAAATAACTGTCAGTCTCCCTCGGTCTGGGGCTCCATGCAAGATCTCACCTCGTGGAGTTTCAATGATCATGAGAACGGTGAGGAATCAGCCCAGAACTACACGGGAGGATCTTGTTAATGATCTCAAGGCAGCTGGGACCACAGTCACCAAGAAAACAATTGGTAACACACTACGCCGTGAAGGACTGAAATCCTGCAGCGCCCGCAAGGTCCCCCTGCTCAAGAAAGCACATGTACAGGCCTGTCTGAAGTTTGCAAATGAGCATCTGAATGATTCAGAGGAGAACTGGGTGAAAGTGTTGTGGTCAGATGAGACCAAAATCAAGCTCTTTGGCATCATCTTAACTCGCTGTGTTTGGAGGAGGAGGAATGACCCCAAGATCACCATCCCCACCGTCAAACATGGAGGTGGAAACATTATGCTTTGGGGGTGTTTTTCTGCTAAGGGGACAGGACAACTGCACCGCATCAAAGGGACGATGGACGGGGCCATGTACCGTCAAATCTTGGGTGAGAACCTCCTTCCCTCAGCCAGGGCATTGAAAATGGGTCGTGGATGGGTATTCCAGCATGACAATGACCCAAAACACACAGCCAAGGCAACAAAGGAGTGGCTCAAGAAGAAGCACATTAAGGTCCTGGAGTGGCCTAGCCAGTCTCCAGACCTTAATCCCATAGAAAATCTGTGGAGGGAGCTGAAGGTTCGAGTTGCCAAACGTCAGCCTCGAAATCTTAATGACTTGGAGAGGATCTGCAAAGAGGAGTGGAACAAAATCCCTCCTGAGATGTGTGCAAACCTGGTGGCCAACTACAAGAAATGTCTGACCTCTGTGATTGCCAACAAGGGTTTTGCCACCAAGTACTAAGTCGAAGGGGTCAAATACTTATTTCCCTCATTAACATGCAAATCAATTTATAACTTTTTTGAAATGCGTTTTTCTGGATTTTTTTGTTGTTATTCTGTCTCTCACTGTTAAAATACACCTACCATTAAAATTATAGACTGATCATTTCTTTGTCAGTGGGAAAACGTACAAAATCAGCAGGGGATCAAATACTTTTTCCCCCACTGTATAAAGAGAAGCTAGCAAGAGCTCTATAGCATTCTTGGTTGCTCTCAGCTGAGTAACTGAAGTACATATTGGTTATTCATAACCTACTGGGAACAGAAGGTGTAAAAACAATAAAAATATGATTATTATTAACCTTCTAATGATTAAATGCATTTTACATGTTACATAATACACCGCAAAATAGCATAGACCCAGAACATGATCAGACCTGTTACCATCACCATTGCTTTGGATCTCAATGAAATTCAGCCTCAGGCGTTAACTTTTTCCAGTACTCAGTGCCTTTCAGGCTGAGAGGAGGACTGTGGACTAGGTAAGCGCTTCATTGTGAATTTAGTGCAGCCATGTGAACTGCACAGGGATGATAAGATGAAAAGTTGGACTCCAGAGGCTTTATTAATCTCCTTAGCTTAAAGGGACACAGTCGGGCAGAGCGAGTGCAGATTTAGACCCCTAATCCTTTTTCCTCATCTTAGTGGTCCCTTGCCAATAACCAAGCTAATTCAGTTTATCTAATAAATCGGTCTGTATTCGTGTATGTTCTGTGGAGTATTTAAGTAGAAGCTCTTTAAACTCCTATTGAAAAGATTACATAATTTTTTTCTGGCTGTTGTGATATTTTAGGTATTTGTTGTCTAATAAATGTCTATCTCTATCTGTAGCTTCAGCACTGCATACAATCTCAATACCATTTGTAGATAGGCATCATATTTGTACAGATTCACTCCTCTTCTACAGTGAGGGAAAAAAGTATTTGATCCCCTGCTGATTTTGTATGTTTGCCCACTGACAAAGAAATGATCAGTCTATAATTTTAATGGTAGGTGTATTTTAACAGTGAGAGACAGAATAACAACAAAAAAATCCAGAAAAAAAATGCATTTCAAAAAAGTTATAAATTGATTTGCATGTTAATGAGGGAAATAAGTATTTGATCCCCTATCAATCAGCAAGATTTCTGGCTCCCAGGTGTCTTTTATACAGGTAACGAGCTGAGATTAGGAGCACTCTCTTAAAGGGAGTGCTCCCAATCTCTGCTCATTACCTGTATAAAAGACACCTGTCCACAGAAGAAATCAATCAATCAGATTCCAAACTCTCCACCATGGCCAAGACCAAAGAGCTGTCTAAGGATGTCAGGGACAAGATTGTAGACCTACACAAGGCTGGAATGGGCTACAAGACCATCGCCAAGCAGCTTGGTGAGAAGGTGACAACAGTTGGTGTGATTATTCGCAAATGGAAGAAACACAAAATAACTGTTAGTCTCCCTCGGTCTGGGGCTCCATGCAAGATCTCACCTCGTGGAGTTTCAATGATCATGAGAACGGTGAGGAATCAGCCCAGAACTACACAGGAGGATCTTGTTAATGATCTCAAGGCAGCAGGGACCATAGTCACCAAGAAAACAATTGGTAACACACTATGCCGTGAAGGAATGAAATCCTGCAGCGCCCGCAAGGTTCCCCTGCTCAAGAAAGCACATGTACAGGCCCGTCTGAAGTTTGCCAATGAACATCTGAATGATTCAGAGGAGAACTGGGTGAAAGTGTTGTGTTCAGATGAGACCAAAATCAAGCTCTTTGGCATCAACTCAACTCGCCGTGTTTGGAGGAGGAGGAATGCTGCCTATGACCCCAAGAACACCATCCCAACCGTCAAACATGGAGATGGAAACATTATGCTTTGGGGGTGTTTTTCTGCTAAGGGGACAGGACAACTGCACCGCATCAAAGGGATGATGGACGGGGCCATGTACCGTCAAAGCATGGGTGAGAACCTCCTTCCCTCAGCCAGGGTATTGAAAATGGGTCGTGGATGGGTATTCCAGCATGACAATGACTCAAAACACACAGCCAAGGCAACAAAGGAGTGGCTCAAGAAGAAGCACATTAAGGTCCTGGAGTGGACTAGCCAGTCTCCAGACCTTAATCCCATAGAAAATCTGTGGAGGGAGCTGAAGGTTCGAGTTGCCAAACGTCAGCCTCGAAACCTTAATGATTTGGAGAGGATCTGCAAAGAGGAGTGGGACAAAATCCCTCCTGAGATGTGTGCAAACCTGGTGGCCAACTTAAATCATATTCAAAAAGAGCAAAAACGCATTAACCCGATTGAATCCTATAGTCCAGAGCTCTCAAAAGGGGATCCCGAAGGGATGTAGTGTAGTGCTTTCATTCCAGCTTGTTAATTAATCTGGTTAGTTGATCAATTAAGATATATACATATAATATTGTTTTCAGGTAATTTACTATGTGGCATTCAGGACCCTTTTAATTCAAGGCACACTACCCAGAACAGAATTTGCTAGCTTGGAGAAAAGTATTCAATTTAACAAAATAATAATAATAAAACAAAAAAAATGTGTAAGTAACTGGGAGATGGGTGGGAACAAAATCTTGAAAACAGTGGCCTTTCAGAACTGAATTTGAAACCCTGTTGTAGTTCTTTAAGATCAAAGCACACAGAGAAGTGGATTTAAACACTTCCGACTTGAAAATCCTTCTTTGCCCTGATAAGGAGAAACGCACCCTCTAAAGCCTGATTTATTAGAATAATACCACAGTAGTCTATTGAACTATAACGAAGTGCACCAGAGATGGTCAGTCGGGAAGACCCATCTAACGTTTTTCTAAAGAACATACTATCATATAGAAGATTACTCTCTTGGTTGCTAAGCAACTACATGACGTCAATGACATACCCCAAACTTTATCACAGATGACTTCTTTGTCTCCTGTACTCAGCATGGCCTTGGATGAAAATGTTTTTCTAAAAGCAGCTACACAGAAACTGTACTGTACAGAGCTGTGCAGAGAACATTAGAGGGGCAGGGTCTCAACCGCTTGTTGAAAAGGGGGCACTACAGGAGGGCACTTTCTGGGTGGCAGGGCAAAGGGGCCCACTCTGTGCGTGTCCCTGAAACTGAACCTGGCCTACCCAGAGCAATACACAGAGCTGAAATACACATGATTTACACAATCATGCTGGAACAGGAATACAGAGAGAATATATCTGGCATCTGGACAGGACACTGTCCCATATCAGCTGTTTCACATCTCATCCCATAGTCTTATCACTTGGTCCTTCCAGTGGAAAAGGAGTCCCAGATGTGTGAAGGAGAGTTTTGTTTTGCAGGACATTCAAATGATAACACTCTGAACCAGACAAAAAAATAAAATAAAACTAAGATACACTATCAAAAACCTGTCGTAGCTTTGTTAATTCATGATCTTGAATGTATAAGGAAATGTATTTATTAGCAGACACCCTTATCCTTTTATATATTTTTGTCCATATAAATAAAATTATATAAAAACACTATCACAAAACTGTAAAACATTCTGCAACACTGCTCATATCACAGACTTTCAATAACATAAGCCCTGTAAAGTAAAAAGCAGGATTTCAAAAACAAAAAAATGCATCTACAAACAAGAAATACATCTTAAAGGAAAGTGAAGCATAACCATTGAACGGCAGTGGAAATGTAGGAAGTGATTCAAATTCATAGTTTCATGGTCTTCTAAAGCCATGTCTACTGTAGCACATCGATGACCTTGATTATTCTACACTATGCTGAATTTTATATGAACTTGTCAACAGCCATTGAGGTTCCCAGTGGTTAGTTATTTAATTGTGTTGTATAAGATCACAGCATCAAAACATACGTTGTGTAAAGTCCTAAAGATATCAATAAAATAAACTGTCCTATGAGAGGGGAATAGCTGAAGGAGGGAAATGCCATTCATTCTACATGGCCATTTTCCGATGCAGCCTTGACTTGCACAGTTTTATTCTACAGATATTCTGTTCACAACTTTGTCTACAGGGACAGGAGAATATTTTTATTTTTATTTTTGTAGTATATTATGATATTCAAATCCCTTTTCCCTATTCACATCCAGGGAAAAAAAACTTTCAGTTAATTGTCTCTGGAATGTAGATAACCTAGATAAATAAATAAAAACTTCTGTCAAAGAAATACCAGAGTACTTTTACCAATGTTTGAAATCCATATTACCAAAAAACAAACCATAAAAAACATGCCAGTGGAGAGATTTATTAGTTCTCTATAATCATTCAGATTCTGTAAACTTCACAAGACATGCAAAAAACATATTCACAGTAAACTTGTTCCTCACCACCCCCACTAGATATCTCAGACAGCAGCACTATAGTCAACACATGGTTCATGATACAAACAACCCTGAAATTAAAAAAACAAGCACAAAAAGACAATTAATAATATTCAAACCACTATTGTTGTGGATGCAAATAACAACATGGCAGGGCTTTGTATTAATCAAAAACCTTGTCAGTTTGAACTACTTCTACTACATTCTGAATTATCTACAAAGAACCATATAAGACAACAATACTTATCAGAGCATTTCACTATTAGGGATGTGATGGAGCTGACAGAAAATCCACATCCGTCAAATGCAGATTTTAAAGCTTTAAAATCTGTGTGGATGCTGATGTGTGGTGTGATCTTTCCATTAAAATACTGTACTATAGCTATTATTAGAACATATAGATACATGTAGGTTGATCTAGCATTTTTGTAAATCTGGATATTTGGTGAAAAATCTGAATAGGTGGCAAGTCTATACAGTACTGGCAAATATTCGTATATTTTAATACATTTTAAATGTGTTTAAACAGTGTGCATCTATAGGCTATATGGCCTTGTGGACATACTATTCGTTAATCGATAGGTTTCAAATAAAAAAAATGAAAAGTTCCGGAATGAGCCGAATTGACTTTGGAAAGTAGACAAACATGGCACGTGTGCTAAGAATAAAATTTGTACCATACGGACTGAATGAGCGGACTGGCTTCATGAATGTGATGTTGCAATGGGTAGACTTTTTCATTTTTCACTACAAATTCAAATTATAAAAAAAAAAAAAAAGTTTAATATTCAACAGAGTTCAGATATGCTAAAAATGTACAAAGTTCGAAGTTAACAAATGCAGATTCAAACTTCGTCACAACCCTAATCACTATGCAATTATTTTCTTTCCAAACAGATTGAATAATTGATTGAGAGTTTCTGTTAAATGTTAAAATAATTTTAAAATCTGATTTTGAAATATGAAAAAGTGCACAATACGTTTTCTGCACAAATATCATTTATTAGATCATTTGAATGTACAAAGTTAAATGCTGAGGCCCTGCAGCCAATACATTTGAGAATCTTCATGAAGTGACAAATCTAATCTGAAAAAACTGATACACATACCATAAAAATTTATAGAAGTACATTTTAAATTGTAAACACTGGCCTTGATCCATGACAAAATGTCATCAGTGAACGTTATACACGGTTGTTTTCAAGTAAGAAAATGAACATTCAGAAATCTCTGTCAGGGAAGGGTAATTATTAAAAATAATTAAAAAGTAAGCCACCTGGTCATAGAATAAGTACATTTCAGATTACATTTTCCTATATAAATATGGGAGTGTTTTAAAGCTTTGTCTATTTCATGACATTGCAGTCTACTCTGGTTTGCCAGATCAATGTGCTTTATATTTACATTGTATAATGGGTTAGACTGTACAACATTTAATAAAAACAAATGCTTAAAATAACAACCCATTCCTGAGAGGGAATAGTTATTCTTTAGATATGAATTTATTTTGCTTATAAAGGACCTTCTGTAGAAGAAAATCGTTAAAATGCTAATTAAAATATATCTTAGACTTCAACATCATGCCATAAAACAAACAAAAATGAAATGTATTCAAATGCAGATCGTGATAAAAGTTCCATGTAACCTTAATGCTGTTTAGAACTGAAGAGAAGATAATCCACAAGCCATGATTATCTTTTCACATTTTGTGGTATCTTATTTTTTTTATTTTACTAGTTATGGGGGGGGTATTTGGGTAGTCAAAACATTTTTTTTTTCAACCAACAATGTAAAAAGCTTCTTAGAAAAATTTCTTTATACACAGTATAAAAGGAAGAGATCTGTAAACTGTCAAGATCCTTTAAACAAAATCAAAACAATCCTTGATGAATCCTCACTGTGCCGGCACTGAAGGCAGAGTACACGAGGCCGCTCTCTGGGTCAGAGCCGCAGCCGGAACCGGGCCAGCAAAGGCAGGTGATCGGAGGGGTTGTGCTCGTTGGGCAGTCCATTGACAGAGCGCAGATCGCTTTCACACAGCAGACACAGCCTGGAGAGCAGCTGCAGCACGCCATCAGGGTGGGGATGGCCCACTGTGAGGAAGAAGCCCACATCATGAGTGTCGATACAGTCCTGCACTGTCCCTTATCAACTAGGATGCAGTCTCGATGCAGAACTCCACTACTTGAGATTCATTTTACAGGAAGCGTTTCAAACTCGGTTCTTAGAGGGCCACAGTGTCTCCAGGGATAATTTATCAGGTTATTTAACTTTCACTTTCACACTAGACAGTTAACATATATAATGACGAGCCATACTTCTGTGAACATGACAGTCGATGGCGAAACCGTGCGCCATTTCACTTTTTTTAAGGATCTTTCTGTTTTTGTGTATGTGCTCAGTTCCACAAAAGAAATAGGGACAGCAAAGATGTAGTATAATTTGGGTGAGTAATGCCACACCAGAAAGAGATGCAGTCTAATCAAGATATTGTGAACAAAAGTGTAACAAAGGAACTTAAGGGCAAAAAGCCTACAAATTTGAAAACACATTTGAGGAAATGTCACCCAGTTGAGTATAATAAATTGAAAGAAACTAAAATCGACACAGAAAAAAGAAAGGAGCGCTCCCAAGACAAATGGACAGTCTTCAAGCGGCAGTCTTTTTCAGACATGGAGCAAACAATTTTGCTTGATCAATACACTCTAAAGAAAAACAAAAGGCTCTTACAAATATGTTAATTTACATGTCCCTACCTACTAGACTTGTGGAAACATTATCATATATTGACTCTGGACCTGCAGTTTTAATTTTCCTATTAACATCAACTACTCTATTGCTAATTACTTTTTTAGTTTGTCATGTTTTCATAGTTAGTTATATTAACTGTATTACAAGTACCATTTCATAGTGCTTAGTTTGATCATTTATATTCATAAAGCACTTGCAATCAAAATAGGTTAGTGAAAAACAGTGGAAGATTGATCTGATTCTTCAGCTTTTGAAAAGGAGGTAACACGTTTTATAAAATCCCTGTATTTTCACCAAATCTCTTGGAAAGCCAGCTGGACAGGGATATTTTGTATTATTTCACAGAAAAGGTTATTAAAAAAAAAAAAATCAGGTTTCAGGTTGTCTATTTATTAAAATCTTGTGTGGGCCATGCTGTGTTTTCATTCAGCATTGAGCTTCTAATTAAACAATTAGCTCTACTACAATAGTTGGTAATCTCTCTTCATGTTTGTGGTTTGCATTACTCACTATTTTAACTTTTAAAGTTTATCACCATAGTATTAATTAATATGTAAAATTATATTTAGCTGTAATAACTACATAATAGGATCAAAAACCATTAACTATAACAGAAAACCTATAACTAAGAAAAAAACACTGCATTCAACTTGAGCTCTTAAAAAAACAAAAACAAAACTTTTCCATAAAATAAATCAATGTAATTTAATTGCAGATTACACTTATTACATTTCACTAACTAACAAAGTTCAAACCTAGCCATTCCAAAAGGGGGAGTTGTTTCAATGTAAAAGTTAACAATAAGAAGCACTACTTTATAGGTTGAATTGATTTCACTTGCTGCACAGTGCTGTCAGGCTTGTTCCTTACCATGCCCTGCAGAGAAATTGTCTTTTGCTGCAGAGTAGAAAATATAATCCACAGTGAGGGCGGTCCTGGAGTGGCAGGTCGTGATCTCGGGCTGCCCGCTCAGGTAATGGGAGTAAACGGAGGTCAACTGGAAATCATGCTCAATACAGGACTGCACCCTAGAAAGACAGATCACATTCCACATCAGTCAATGTAAATCCTGCTTTTATACATTTTTCCTCTCTCTTTAACGATGCACAAACCATAACTCTTGCACTCAAAACATACTTGTAAAGTTATATGAGCTGTGAAATTTAAGCAGCTATAGAAGGAGTGGGAAGAGGAGGCATGAGTAATATAAAGAAATTTCCTTGCTTGGAGCCTTTCATTCTCTTCTCATTAAGATTTCAGCAGCAGTGTCTTTGTCATAAGGTCTCATCTCCTACAGTCACAGAAAGCAGACAGTGCAAAGACGGGGCTTTCTGCTGTCTGAATTTTAGAGTTCATGACTTATATAAATCTAAACACATGCATTGTCTTACAAATACAGACTTAACCATTTGTGTTAGTAGAGCCCAAGTTCGAAATACGGAACAAGCAGCAGAGGACTAGAGTGTTCAGTCAAGGTTACATTTGAGACATGAAAATGTCAAAATCAGCACATGAAAATAACACTGTTATGGATTTTAGCCCGACCCCATTTCACTTGAAAGCTGAGCAGAAAAAAGATTTTAAACAAAGTGAAATGTAATTGATCCTCCTGCAAATGAGCCATTTCCTACAGCCACCAGAAAGTTACATACATACACACGCTTTGAGGTTTTTCATATTTTGCCCTGTGTTTTAGGATTATTATGGTTATTATTGTAATATCACTGTAATTATTGTAAACCCCCACAACAGTGTGTAACATTCCTTTGCTACATTTTCCCCAACTGAAATTCATTTTCACTGAAGCCACTGCCTTAGATAGGCAGTGACTGAGGCACAGTATTTGACTATCCATCATTTCACACAGGATTATCACCATACTGAAGAGAACTAGCATACACTGCAAATCTATCACTGGCTTTTCATGATCGTAAATAGTTTATACTCGACACTGCCAATTAAACTCTTTCATTAACATACTCAAAACATTCAACATAATCAGGACTTACTTTGTCTCTGGTGGAGAAGCTTTATCTCCATTCTCTCTGACAGACACAGAATTCCTACATTCCTCATCTATGGAGAAAAAAGAAAAACCTGTCAAACAAAACCCAGAGGAGTAAAACTGTTTGATTTCTACAGTGAATAGGATTACACTTACATTTGCTACAACATGAGTTTTAAGAAATAAATAAATATTGATATATGATAAAAAATGACATGAATGTCCAAAATATGGTGAGTTATTCTCACTAGCAGCCAGAAGTTAAGGAACCAGGTCACAGCGTATTGTACTATGTTCCTGTACTATCTTTCTGATAGCATTTTCATAAGCATACAGACACTGTACCAGTGTCTAATACAAGTCCTTACCTGGATGGATCTCAGACTCAGTTTCATATTGACAATGATGAGAAATCCCGAGGCTTTTAGGCCAGATTGGTACTGACAAGAGTCTCTGGCCTCTAAGAGCCTGCTCCTGCCCAGAGATCTAGGATACAAAAGAACAGTCGGTCATTAGTCTGCACTAAAAACCCAGAGGCACATGAAGAAAAAGTCGCATACAAGCTGGCTGAGAAGATGAGAAATCCTCACCTTGCTGATGGGCAGCCCGTCATATTCCAGCTTGCCTTCCCGAATGAAGCTGTACAGCGGGGAGCTGGGGACGGAGTTGAAGTCCCCGCAGAGGATGATGGGGCAGTAGCTGCCATCCTGCTGCCTGGCCACCTTGCCCATCTCAGCCAGCAGCATGGCGAGCTGGGTGAGCTTGATGTCACCTCTCCGGGGGTTGTAGAGAAGGTGGGTGTTGGCCACACACAGAGACGGCACAGAGCCGCCAGGGAGAGCGGGCCTCAGCAGCAGAACCAGTCCCACGTTGTCCCGGTCCAGGAGAGGGATGCCATGGCGGAAATACTCCACTGGCTGGCACGACACCAGCGAGAACTTGAATTGCTTGAATCCGATTACACAGCCGTCTGGCTTCCTTCCTGTCCGCACCTTGTACTCGCAGTGGTAACCTGTGTGCGGGGCGATGACACTTACATTATGTACTCCTCCTTAGTGCTGCTAACTTTTCATCAACTCATTTGATTTGTCAAAAAGGGGGACATTTTAATTAATGCACACAAAAACACTTGACTCAAACAAATCTATGTATGAGAATGAAGTATGAGAATGTCTTTCTGGGTCATTAAAGCATTATGTAATTGATTTACACTGGTTTGGATTACAGTTTCTTATGTCAGCAATTTAAACTGGATATTGCACCTAAAAACAAAGAACTTAAAAGAATTAAAGCAAATGTCCACACACAACTGCTACCTCAATAGCAAATAAACTAAACTTTTGAGTTAATTAAACATGACATGTTTTATAATGGACTGGTTTGAGGGCCACCATAAATTAATGGGGAAATGTCCTACTTGACTGTTCTCAACATCTATTAGCCATCACTTAGGAATTTACATAATTAAAACCACAATGTGCATGTGCACTTTCTAGTTTAATTTCTTAATGCCATCACCAATTTTCATTTGGAATTTAGCCATCCTGCCCTAGAAGAGAAACTGTGGGGAAGCTAATCAATGTTCCACCAGTAGCCAATAGGAACAATGGCTGTTTTTTTTTTTCAGAAGAATGTCAGTAATAGTCAGTTGACAATGCAAGTTAAAAATACTAACATAACAAATGCAATATGACATGCAGTCATACAGAAATTAAAAGACACAAAAGTAAACTACTTAAAACTAAAGGTATATTACAAAAATACCATTAAAAGCCTTATTTGGAAATGCAAGATTTTAGTTCTATTTGGCAAATGCATAAGGGAGTATTATGTTAGTATAAATGCAGTATGTGTTTGGAATGAGAGTTCAGTAAGAAAGCCACTGGCTCTGTCTTGGGATTCTATAGAACCAGAGCTCCCCTTATTGGGTTACTTTATATCCTCAAACTATTAAACTATGAAACCTAATTGCACAAGTCTGCAAATTGAAGGAAGCCGACAATTAAATTTGCAAATCTAAGGGAAGAAAGAAATACCACTTATACCATCCATAGGTAATTGTTTTGATTTTGACTCAGATTCCTTCATTTCATTAATTTGGGTTCATCTAAAGAGATATACACATGCATTTGCCGTTTGACAGAATTAAGAGTGAATTACACTTGGATTTTACATCTCAGTATTACCCACTTACAAAATTTGGGCAAAATGTATTAAGTACATGGAAAATAGGCATATATAAAAACAAAATCTCTCTCCGGTACCTAAGGACTCTAGACTGGGTTTGATCTGTTTTTTGTAGTGGTCCTCTTGCACTTCTTGTAGACACAATATCTAAGGAGAAAAAGGTTTACACAGCTGTACAGTGAATTGAATAGAAACATCTCAATTACAACTGGAAGAGAAAGTCATGTTTTTATGGAAGAACAACGATTTGAATAATTAGTGTTCATTGAATCAGATGGAGGGGGGGATGGGTGTGGAAGTTAAAAGGAATGGACTCGTCAAAATACAAGTTACTATGAGCGAAATCACTAGGCTTTCCCTGAAGAAGTCTGGGCTGACACCATACTAAGGTTAAAACTAGAATGAATTTAGTTTCAATTTCAGTGCGGTCCTTGGTAGACAGTTTTCTGTATTACAAAACTTCACACACTCAGACAGCTTGGGAAGCACGGGTACAGATACTGAACTAACAATCATTTATGAGGGTTATATCTGAAACACAGGCAGAATGAGAGAGGGAACTTCAGGTGCCTTTACAGGACCCAAGTACTTAAATATTCTAGCAAGTGTAACTTACTTAAATTTGAACAATAAAATTAAATTAAAAAAATGTATTCTTTAGGTTGAGTTTTTTTTTTTCTGATACTTAATTTCGATTTCAGTTTCTAAACACCAGGGTTCTGGGAAGTTTTTAGAGCTTTACTTGTACAAAGTTTGTCAAAGTTTCTTTTTTCTATCCTGTTTTTGACTGAGATTAAACCCTGGACAAAATCAAATCTGCAAATTAAATATTACATGTATTATTTGAACTTAAAATTTAGTTTTCATTTACAAGTTGTTAGAAGCAATAAATTTATAATTTGCGATTTGCAGATAGGTCACAGTTTTGATTTGGTTAAGGCCTAAATCAGATGCACACAATCAGTGTTAATGGTTTTCCTGGAATGTCCAATATGCATATGAGTGTTCTTAGGACAGATTAAACCAAACATGTCATCAAATGCAAAAAAACAAACACAAAACCAACATGAACAGACCTTTAAATATATTCCAATGTAGAGAAATGGAAGTTTGAAATTTGAGGCTGTACATTTTTAAATAGAGACCTAGGTTAAGAAGGCATATTTATTTTTCCATGTATTAAAATAAAAAACAAATGTTGATACTGAGACTGCAAACCTGGATCCCTTTATTTACAGTGCATCCGGAAAGTATTCACAGCGCTTCACTTTTTCCTCATTTTGTTACAGCCTTATTCCAAAATGGATTAAATTCATTATTTTCCTCAAAAGTCTACAAACAATACCCCATAATGACAACGTGAAAGAAGTTTGTTTGAAATCTTTGCAAATGTATTAAAAATAAAAAACAAAAAAAGCACATGTACATAAGTATTCACAACCTTTGCTCAATACTTTGTTGAAGCACCTTTGGCACACCTATTTTTGGGCAGTTTCTCCCATTCTTCTTTGCAGGACCTCTCATGCTCCATCAGGTTGGATGGGGAGCGTCGGTGCACAGTCATTTTCAGATCTCTGCAGAGATGTTCAATCAGGTACAAGTCTGGGCTCTGGCTGGGCCACTCAAGGACATTCACAGAGTTGTCCTGTAGCCACTCCTTTGTTATCTTGGCTGTGTGCTTAGGGTCATTGTCTTGTTGGAAGATTAACCTTCGCCACAGTCTGAGGTCCAGAGCACTCTGGAGCAGGTTTTCATCAAGGATGTCTCTGTACATTGCTGCATTCATCTTTCCCGATCACTCAGTTTGGCGGGGCGGCCAGCTCTAGGAAGAGTCCTGGTGGTTCCAAACTTCTTCCATTTACGGATGATGGAGGCCACTGTGCTCATTGGGACCTTCAATGCTGCAGAAATGTTTCTGTACCCTTCCCCAGATCTGTGCCTCGATACAATCCTGTCTCAGAGGTCTACAGACAATTCCTTGGACTTCATGGCTTGGTTTGTGCTCTGACATGCACTGTTAACTGTGGGACCTTATATAGACAGTTGTGTGCCTTTCCAGATCATGTCCAATCAACTGAATTTACAACAGGTAATCAGTGGAAACAGGATGCACCTGAGCTCAATTTTGAGTGTCATGGCAAAGGCTGTGAATACTTATGTACATGTGCTTTTTTTGTTTTTTATTTTTAATAAATTTGCAAAGATTTCAAACAAACTTCTTTCACGTTGTCATTTTGGGGTATTGTTTGTAGAATTTTGAGGAACATAATGAATTTATTCCATTTTGGAATATGGCTGTAACATAACAAAATGTGGAAAAAGTGAAGCGCTCTGAATACTTTCTGGATGCACTGTATTTATTCAGGGCTCAGGTGTCAAAAATCTATAACAGATTATGAGAACCTGCTGTTATCTGTAGTGTACAATCTACTCTATCTGGACTTTCATGAACACAGCTGTCTGGGTCCTAAGCTGCAGATAACAGATGAGGGGAAACTTAAGTAGGAGGCTAATTCACAGGGGATCAAAAATTAAAAATGGACAATGTAATAAAAAACGAACTATTGTATAGTTCTACAAATATATACACATACATATTTAATACAGGTTTTCAGATCTAACCGATTTTAACAGCCCAGAATTCTCAAACAGATGTGCCATAACATACAATATCCTAATGTTAAACACAAAGGCTACCAGTCAGCCATATGAAACAGTCACTTGGGTGAAAAGTCTGCAATTCTGTTTCATTCTGCTTATTTGTGCTCAATAATTTGTGTTTTTAACTTAAAGATTATATATATATATATATATATATACATACATACAGTGAGGGAAAAAAGTATTTGATCCCCTGCTGATTTTGTATGTTTGCCCACTGACAAAGAAATGATCAGTCTATAATTTTAATGGTAGGTGTATTTTAACAGTGAGAGACAGAATAACAACACAAAATGCCAGAAAAACGCATTTCAAAAAAGTTATAAATTGATTTGCATGTTAATGAGTGAAATAAGTATTTAATCCCCTATCAATCAGCAAGATTTCTGGCTCCCAGGTGTCTTTTATACAGGTAACGAGCTGAGATTAGGAGCACTCTCTTAAAGGGAGTGCTCCTAATCTCAGCTCGTTACCTGTATAATAGACACCTGTCCACAGAAGCAATCAATCAATCAGATTCCAAACTCTCCACCATGGCCAAGACCAAAGAGCTGTCCAAGGATGTCAGGGACAAGATTGTAGACCTACACAAGGCTGGAATGGGCTACAAGACCATCGCCAAGCAGCTTGGTGAGAAGGTGACAACAGTTGGTGCGATTATTTGCAAATGGAAGAAACACAAAATAACTGTCAGTCTCCCTCGGTCTGGGGCTCCATGCAAGATCTCACCTCGTGGAGTTTCAATGATCATGAGAACGGTGAGGAATCAGCCCAGAACTACACGGGAGGATCTGGTTAATGATCTCAAGGCAGCTGGGACCATAGTCACCAAGAAAACAATTGGTAACACACTACGCCATGAAGGACTGAAACCCTGCAGTGCCCGCAAGGTCCCCCTGCTCAAGAAAGCACATGTGCAGGCCTGTCTGAAGTTTGCCAATGAACATCTGAATGATTCAGAGGAGAACTGGGTGAAAGTGTTGTGGTCAGATGAGACCAAAATCAAGCTCTTTGGCATCATCTCAACTCGCTGTGTTTGGAGGAGGAGGAATGACCCCAAGAACACCATCAAACATGGAGGTGGAAACATTATGCTTTGGGGGTGTTTTTCTGCTAAGGGTACAGGACAACTGCACCGCATCAAAGGGACGATGGACGGGGCCATGAACTGTCAAATCTTGGGTGAGAACCTCCTTCCCTCAGCCAGGGCATTGAAAATGGGTCGTGGATGGGTATTCCAGCATGACAATTACCCAAAACACACAGCCAAGGCAACAAAGGAGTGGCTCAAGAAGAAGCACATTAAGGTCCTGGAGTGGCCTAGCCAGTCTCCAGAACTTAATCCCATAGAAAATCTGTGGAGGGAGCTGAAGGTTCGAGTTGCCAAACGTCAGCCTCGAAATCTTAATGACTTGGAGAGGATCTGCAAAGAGGAGTGGGACAAAATCCCTCCTGAGATGTGTGCAAACCTGGTGGCCAACTATAAGAAACGTCTGACCTCTGTGATTGCCAACAAGAGTTTTGCCACCAAGTACTAAGTCAAAGGGGTCAAATACTTATTTCCCTCATTAACATGCAAATCAATTTATAACTTCTTTGAAATGCGTTTTTCTGGATTTTTTTGTTGTTATTCTGTCTCTCACTGTTAAAATACACCTACCATTAAAATTATAGACTGATCATTTCTTTGTCAGTGGGCAAACATACAAAATCAGCAGGGGATCAAATACTTTTTTCTCTCACTGTATATATATATATATATATATATATATATATATATATATATATATATATATTTTTTTTAATCACACCTCTACACAAATTTGAAATCAATAATTGTTGAAAATCTATACAATTGTGTGTTATAAACAATATGCTTGGGATGTTTTTTGCTTTAATTTAAAAAAAATTGAAAAGGGAATGCAACCAGAACTATTCTGATCTTCAGAAGATGGATTACAAGTTTTCTTACTCACATCTGCATCATACATCTCGAATTCCTTCAGGATACTGGAAAACCTATGGCTCCATTCAAGTACAGGCCACCTGCAGTGTTTGTACAGGTGTGCATTGTCCACTAACAAGTCCTGAGAAAGGATATTGTACGACATGACAGAGAAGTCAAATGACTGATCTTCTTTCCCATCTATAATAAAAACATCCTCTCTTTGTCTCCGCGTGTAAATCTGTGAAAAATCTTCCCATGGTCTCTTTATTTCTGCAAAAAAGAAAGATAGGAAATTGAATATTGATGTTATATATATATGTATGCTTTAAAGATTCCTATAAATTGGTATCAATGTGTATTTTTCTTGTAATTATTTTATATCTTGATTTATTGGCGTTTTAGTTTTCAGCAATCAAACTAAGATTATGTCTGTGTGGAGTTATCAACCCTGCTGGTTAATCAACTTTTACACCTGTAACTTGATTTCAGAGTTTCACTAGAGGGCATTAAAGGCACTGAATAGAGAAACTCTTCATTACCTTCAAGCAGCTTACTAGTTTGACTCACACAAATTAGTCCTAAATACATGACAAGGTACACTAAAACAAAACAAAATAAAAACCTTTGTAAATCTTAATATAGCCTAAGCTATTTTATAACTGATGCATTTGTCTAAAAGGGATGAATCATTTAAAAAAAATGATTCCTTCTTATTCCTTAGAGACGTTTCATAGCTGTGGCTTTATCGCCATCTTGAGGTTTCAGATTGAAAACCCCCTCAATTTCACAGGGCCACACACATTGGAATAAAGTTGTTAAAGCTATTCTACAGAGTACACATTTGCCTGATGTACAATTTGTGCAGAGTCTGTAATTTTTACAAAAAAAAAAAAAAAAAAAGTTGAGTTGGTTATAGTAAATACACTACTGGTCAAAAGTTTTAGAACACCTACATTTTTCCAGTTTTTATTGCAATTTACGCAGTTTAATGTCTCAATGTACTCTGAAATTAAAGCATAGAACAAATAAACAAATTGGAGATAAAAATAAATCATGGAATTATTTTGTTTAACAAAATTTAACCCCTTAAACTGACAAACCCCTCTGGAACCCTTAAAAGAGGACCAAATCCATGAGCTTCTCTTTAATCCCCTGTGTACTCTTCACTGTTGTGTTGTTTGCCAAGTGTTTCTGAAATGGGCGTGTGGGGGGGATACTTGATCTAAGTAGGAATACAAAATCTCAGAAAATATTGACAATTATGACATATTCTGGAACCAGACAGTCTACTGATCAAAACAAGACCATCCACGTTTTGGTAGAAGCCCGTAGAGCGCTCAAAATGTAAAAATGGAAAACCCTGTTTACAGTGTACGAATACACAACAATTTTACATAATTGGATCTGAACTTCTTTGTGTTTCGTAGAACATCAAATAATATTGGATCAATCGTTAGGTTGTTCTGAACAAAACAAGCCTATTTGAAAAGAAATCCGATCGAAACTGAGTGATCTGTGACCATCTGAATGAGACCACCCCCGGAGCAGACTGCGCGTTTACTTCCACGAGCTCTGAATGATGGCGGGTGACACGGAAACTGTAAATCTGTAGATGTGTTTGAGAATGAAACGCTCGTAGCCAAGAGAACAAGCTTGTGAACGATTGTGCATTGTAGGAATACAGTGTAACTTCTATGCACAGGAGCTGTGTTTAACACTGCCAAAAAATGCTAAAGAGGGTGTAGTAACACAGTATATAACTCTGAAATGTACATTAGTTTTAAGTTTTTGATAACCTAAACTTTTTTTTTTTTTTAACCTCTGGCAGTTTACCGCTTACCTTTGTACCATTTCAGGTTATTCACTGTACTTGAACTGCTTACATTTCAATAATAATCAGTGTTCTAAAAGTTTTTGACCGGTAACTGCGACAACAACCGGGAACAAATACAGTAATGGGCATGGCTATAACTCATGATTTTACATAGACATTAAAGCGTAGGCCTAGTCTTATAAATATCACAACCAATTTTACCCAATTAGAAATCCGGAGGTTCTTTTTCATTGTTGTGGTTAAAATATAGCAAATGTGATTGGTCAGCAGTATTTTGGTCATCCCTCTTTACAGTCCATACTAAGGGAAACTTGCATGGTTCACAGAACACAAGTGGTAGTCTACAAGACAAAATGCAGTTTGAAAAGCAGAACCTGTAATTTTACAGGTGTAACAACATGCTGATGTTCTTTAGGCCCAGGGTTTTGTCAGAAGGATTCAATGAATACTTTACAGACCCAAGGTGTTGCTGTAGGCCTACCTGTTGTCTGGTTTGTCTGCTGTGGACTGGTGTCCGAGGTCACAACCTCTGCAGGGCCGTTCTGAGATGAGCTAGGCAGTCTACCAGCTGGGCTGACTGAGTGGCACGATGGCGAGCTCCTTGCCCCATGCCGAGCAAATTCTTCCTGGCTTTTCCTCCTTTTGAATGGAGGCTCATTTCCTGTGCGGTCCATGAGACCACGGGACAGGTGGAAAGCAGGGGCTTGAGGGAAACGGTCACAGAGGTTTCTTGTTCCAGCAGATTGCCACCAGCTGAGGCGAAAACAATCAGGAGGTTTGAAATTCACTGAGAGGTATCTGTTCGGTTGGGAACTCGGAGGCCAGGGGGCCAAACCAGTCCACCATGAGGGGTCCCACACAGAAGGGCTCCTCCAGCAGCCGTGGGTGGCCTCTGAATGGGAGAAGTGGCTCCGGCCCAGGAGGTTCAAGCGACGAGCAAACATGGAGCAACTGAGAAAAACAGAAACAAAAACAAAAAAAACAGGAATCTGGTCATTTTAGGCAGCAGCCTAGGCTCCAGTGGGTTTTATTATAAAGAGAACACACTTGTTAGGGTTCAAATTGTTGCATGTACATAAGATACTGGAGTATGAGTATATGAATAGATGCGTTTTGTTTTGCAGTTTTACCAATAAAGTTGGGAAACAACAAGTGAGAAATTATATTAGTGAAAGATCAGCTGAATATCATTTCTTAAACAAATTATCACAAAAACACTGTCCTTCTAGCTCAACTTTGAATGATGTCAGACGCTGTTGATGTTTTTGGCCCATCTCAGCACCGGAACTCTCCTTACCTTTCATCATACAGGGCATTTTAACCACAACCTCCTGAAACAACACACTTTTACTTGCTCTAAATGGGGAAAAAAGAGTGATCGGTCTCGGTGTCTTTATTCATACACTTTCCTCCCCTTTTTTAAACGCAAGAAGCACTAGATCTAGTACAGCTGCAGAATTTACTTTTTTAAGTATTATAAGAACATGGTGGATTTTGTTAAAACATAAGTGTTTTGGAGTAACTGAACATTTCAGTGGATTTACTGCTTAATTTCTATGCTGCTTTTATAACTAATCAATATTCAGTATTTTATAGAATACCAATGTATTCTTAATAATTAAATGTACCAACTCCAACATAAGCCAAAATACATGTGTGTATATATGTACGCACGTTTATATACATAATTTTATGTTTACAATAAAAATACCACTCTGTCCTCAATAAACAATACTGTTCATTAATCCACATTTAGGCACATACTTTTAACATTCAGTGTAGGGGGTACAAAGCATTGATTTATCATTCATCATCACCTTAGGATTACAATATTTAGGCCTATATTCTATAAGCAATAAAATACATCAAAGTCTTAGAGAAATCAAAACAACTACAGCACATGTAAACCATATGTTAAACCATATTTTCCGTTTCAAATATTTATTTATACATCAGCTTATTACACACATAGTTTATATTGTTTGTTACAGAGAGGCGACATACTTCCTAATTATAACACGTTCACGTAACTTAGATATCACAATCCAGTACTTACACTCTGGGAGAATGTGTGCGTGCATGCTTTTATTAGCTTCAAACTCAAGTTTACAAATCAATGTTTTATTAAAAGCATAACACAAGCGTATCATTTGGGGAATCTCTTCAAGATAAATGTTTACAAGCGTTGTCTACTATTAAAAAAACCTACGAAGGCCCCAGACAATCCTCGGAATTGCAAGTCCCTCACTGACCGGGTTTTGGAAGCCTGCCCCTGGCCTCTCTGTTGAAATGGTCCCTGCATACTTCATAGAGCTCCAAATAGTTTATACTGGGAAGTGTAGTGTTTTTATACATATAATGTCGTACTCGCGAATTTATAATGCCGATGCAAAAGACTACAACTCCATGAGTCAGAAGAAACTGCTACGGTGAACCAAAAGGGTTAAAAAGAACAACACAAAGGACAAATACCATTAGATCATTGATTATATCATAACGCAAATAAGAATACAATGCAATAGTGAACCATGTATATATACATATATACTGACTTACAACATTGCATGTGTAGATAAATGGTTAGCGTTCATTTCAAAGAAATTGCCGTGGAAGTCTAATATTGATGTTACTGTTTAATTATCGTTACAGTGAGAAAAACAAGCTGCATACCTGCTGACGATCTTGGTGAATTTTGTAAAAAAAATAAAAAATAAAAAAAATACAATAAATTAATAACGGTTCCTGTTGTTATTTTACTCTACTGCATCTGAAAAGATTGTGTTGTTTGTCCACTGAAAGAATTTCGATGCCTGTGTAAACATCAGCGTCCCTGGCTGAACACTGTAAAAAACTGCATGCTGAAATTTAAAGGACCAGAGCTGAACGGACCGTGACAGTACAGCCACTTCTCTATATCAAGATTCGATTGCATAATACATTTAAACAACTAAGCAAATGGGTTGCCTCTTTTAAATATTTTTAATTCTAATACCATGACAGAAACTGAATCAAGCTTGCAGAATTATTCCACATTGCAATTTTATATTAAAGAGATGACATGAATGGGAAAAGATTGTCAGAAGTACATTAACCTCATATTTAAAAAAAAAATAAAATAAAAATGATGTTCATATTATTTGGTTAATAATAACAAATTTCCTGGAAGGCTTTTCATGTCCTATACTAGGATGTATTCACCCCCTTGGACATTTTCGTATTTTGTCATCTAACAACAACCTGCATTTTGTATGCATTTAAATGGGATTTCATCCCTTTGATTTACACAAGCTACTTTACAATTTCAATGTGGGAAAAATTGTGGGTGGGGTCTGTAAGGTCCCACACTTAGGTAGTGCAATTGTAACCAGGCTCATAGTGTACATGTTCAAAACCATTACAGAGAACATAAAATTCCCCCATTTCAATCAGAATCACCCCCATTATTATTATTATTATTATTATTATTATTATTATTATTATTATTATTATTATTATTATTATTATTATTCTGCCATGACATTCATTTCAGTCTGGCAACCCTGGAGAAGTTCCGTATGTGTGTGTTTGTGGGTAAAACGAACTGAGTCTCTTCAGTCTTGAACACAGAGGATTACAGATGAAGGGGCTGATGCCAGCACTGGAAAACCAGTCAACATGGAGTACATACTTCACACTCAACACCAAAACAAGTATGAAAGGGCACATGGTGACCTTGTGTGTGTTTAGGCCTGAAAGTTTTAGGCACTGCTTTAAACAAAAGGGTAGCAGAGTCGGGAACAGATAACCATGTTCTTGAGGCTGACTGTGGTTGCTGACGTGGTTGACGTCAAAGGACAAATGCCCACCTTTCCTTTATAACCCCCTCTGCTTGTTGTGGGCAAATGCGAAATATAGAGTATTTGCTTGCCCCTGCCCTCTAACAGCCCAAGCCTAATGTGGACACAGATCTCAACTCACACAACAGGCCATTATTAAAGATGGTTGATTAATGATAGAGATCTCTGCAGTAGATGTGCCTGCTGTCAGACCAGGTGCTATGCTGACTGAGCTGTTTTCCTGTATTAATATAAGAAATCTGGCATTTGCTGGAATTTAGTAGCTCATATAAACAAAAACAGATGACAACCACAATGAAAGTGTATTATTATTATTATTATTATTATTATTATTATTATTATTATTATTATTTATTTTAAGACAGTAACTTAGGTTCAGTCGCAATAATCATTTCATTATTTGTGTAGGGCTATGACAATAAACATGCACTTCTAACATTTGTATTTATGGTATATTCATTGTTTTTATTACTCAAGTTACAGTATCAATATTGAAAATTGCAAATTCAGCTCCTACAATTAGGTAGTGTATTTTGTTAAAACATTTGTATTGCAAACCACAAGGTGGCGTGGCTAGGTTTAAACAGATAACGGATGATGGGATGGATGCCCCATACAATAGAAAAAATATTTCACAAGGTATGGCCGGTGCTGGGGATTGGGGGGGGGTATTGTGATCCATACAATAGATAATGCTGACTGTTTTCCTAATGGGCTTTTCATAAAGCTATTTGAATACATATTACTGAAAGATCCCAAATTAGCAGCATTAGCAAAGACCATACAACAAAACGCAAATTATACTGTAAAAGCCATAGTTAATGATAGGGAGAAATGTACTCCCTCAATAGATAGGCGGACAAGGAATACTCAGGGCCCGATTTAACTGAAATAATACCAAAATAGTTTATTCAGCTACGGAGATGGCCAGTTGGCACGACCCATCTAAAGTTTTTCTAAAGAACATACTATCATATACAAGATGACACCCTTGCCGAGCAACTACATGGCATCAGTGAGGAACCCCAAACTTTATGGCCTTGGATGAAAATGTTTCTCAAAAAATGTCCTCTCCGGAGCAATACACAAAGCTTAAATTAATACATGGGTTACACTATTTTGCTGCAACAATGGTCCTGCATCAGTTAAGGAAAAAGTGCATTTTCTGAATTAATATCATTGTTTATGTATGTATTAGTTAATGTTAAAATGTTTTATATGTTTGCATAATTAGCTGCTCCATTAGTTTAGTACTGTCATCAATGCTAATTCATTAAGCAGGAAGAAGTCTATAGAGCAACACAGTTTTTGACCATGTAAAATATATTTGTTTGTATTGTTTTTTTATTTTTCGAAGTAAACAGTAAAACAAAGAATTGTATTGATATGTTTTATTCACGTTAGACTCATTGCTTCACATACACACCCATGGTTGATTATATTATTTTTATTATTATTATTATTTTAATTTCTTGCAGACGCCCTTATCCAGGGTGACTTACAACATAAGTGCAAAACAAAGTGCAAAAATACAGTTAAGTACAAGGCATCAATCATTACAAATTCAATTTAACTAAAACATAGTAATTCAAAATTAAGAAAGCTGCGCCACTACAAAAGAGTCAAAATCTCTGCTCATGTTGGAAACTGTGAACAGGACTGCGACAGAGACGCTGTTATCTGAAATCTCTTTGTGATCAAGTGAAACTACTAAAGGTACAGTGACTGTTGATGTTCGAATGAAAGTAGACCAATTCTTAGGAGATCAGCATTGCTAGCAACAAGTGAATGATGAAGCTAATTATTTCTATGAGTTAACTACTGGCCTCACCATCAAGCTAATACTACCATGAGCTGCATTCGTTTTGATTGTCTTTCTAAGCCATACTGAAGATAGTAACTACCTGTTTTTGAGAGACTGTGAATTGTCTGAGTAACTGTGTGCAATCATTTTTTTTTTTTTGATTCAGCATGCGAGAAAGATGTACAACTTTAGGAGCAACACTGGAGGATGCTTCATCGCCAGTTCAACCTGTTACAGGAGGAAGTAAAGAGGAGCAATGAGTAACAGCAGAAGTAGGATCTAGAGGATGCTGACTCATATGCTCCTCTTCCTACTCCAGTGTCCCAGGAAAGAGTTTGCCAGACATGTTGGAAAGGGCCAAAAATGTTGCCTTTCAAAGATGATGAGGACATTGAATATTATTTGACAACTTTTGAAAGGATTGTTCTATAGCTTGTAGCTGGCCAAAATCTGACTGGGCTTTACATTTAGTTTCTCTTTTGACAGGCAGGGCACGAGCTGCCTATGTAACCATGGACCTTACAGACACTTTGAGTTATGAATGTGTGAAAGCAGACATTTTAAGAAAGTTTGAAATACAACCAGATAGGTTTTGTTCAACACGAGTATTAGAAGGAGAGACTCCTTAGGAGATGCAGGCCCGAATGATTTTTTTTTATTTTTTATAAATGGATGAAAACACAGGGGCAGCTAAAGAGGAGATAGGGGACATCATAGTTCTTGAACAGTTTCAATGGCTGCTCAGCACAGAGGTAAAAATCTGGGTTTAAGAACACAGTCCAAAAACATCCAAAGAAGCAGCGGACTTGGGTACCTGACAGTCAGAAAGAGGTATCACGGATATCCTGTTCAGAAGAAACATCAACCTACTAAGCCCAGTGCGAGTCAGAGTTAGATTATGGTTGTGGTTTTAGTTTGATAGCAAATAACTCTTGCAGTAAGTTTAAGAAACATGATCAGGTTAGGAAAAGAGAGGAGGAAGTTGTATGCTACAGGTGTGGTCAGGCTGGGGATGCTAAACCTCATTGTCCTTTGAGGGTGGTTAGGGAGCTGAAATTGTGTTTTGTTTCTAGATTCCTGGATATTCAAGTCAAAGATGTAACTGGTAAGATGTAATGAAGGCACTGTTATAGTTAAGGTTGCTGGGAAGTCTGGTAGTACGCAAACTCTAGTAAGAGAGGACTGTATTGATTCAGCTCTGTTAAATACAAACAGTCAGGGTCAGATGAATGTGTTTGTCTGGTAGCTGATCTTAAAATTGAAATTGCAGAACAGGCCTATATTCTTTCTGTAGGTGTATTGAAAGTTTCACCATACCCAGTAACTTTGGGGTGTGACATACCAGTTTTGAATGGTGATGGTGATTACAACAGCCCAGAGTTGGAGTAACACTGATAACACTGCCAAAAATTGAGAAATTTAGGGGGACAAAAAGTAATGAGGTGTTGACAAGCCCAGACTAAGGAGAGTATGTTTCAAAGATCTCTTCTGATGTGGCGAGTCTCCAAAGGCAAAATCCTAGCCTTAAACCTTATTTTGCCCTGGCAGAGAAAGGAACAGATTTGGTCAAGCCTGAATCTTTTTTATCAGGGACAATAAAAAATTGTGTCATCGAACTGAAGAAGGAGGGCAATTGTTGATTACTGTAGACCTTAGGGAGGAGGTCCTGTGGCTAGGACATTTGATACCTTGGGCAGGTCATCTAGGCAGAGCAAAGATGAGGGCCAAAGTTGTTGTACATTTCATTTGGCCGTTGTGGTTTCACGATATTGCTGAATTTTCTAAAAGTTGTCTTGAGTGTCAGAAAGTAGGTCAGGTTATGAAGGGAGATAGAACTCCACTGATTAATTTGCCAATAGTTCACATTTCATTCACCAGGATAGCCATGGATATTTTGGGTCCACTACAGAGAAATAGGACAGGGACCTGATATATACTTGTTGTGTGTGATTATGTAACTCAGTATCTTGAAGCATTTCCCTTGAAGAAGGTTAAAACTAGGCAAGTAGCCACCTCTTTGTTGCAGCTATGTTCTAGAGTAGGAATTCCAAGGGAGATAATCACAGATGAAGGGGCAAATTCAACTCAAACATGATGAAGCAGGTTTACAATCTGTTAGGGATTAAGGGAATTAAATCCACACCATATCATCCTCAGACTGATGGTCTTGTTGAGAGGTTTAACCAAACCTTAACAAACATGTTGAGGAGGTTTGTTTTGCTGAAACTGGCTCTGATTAGGATCAGTGGCTTCCCTACCTTATTTTTGCTTACAGAGAAGCACCCCACTGATCCATTTGAACTCTTGTATAGGCATCCAGTACGAGGCCCACTGGCTGTACTAAAAGAAGTGTTGGATGGAGAGAAACCCCCTCAGCCAGAGAATATCCTTACCTACATTTTAAAAATAAGTTTGAACAGCTTTCTACAACGGTGCATGAGAATATGACCTAGGCAAAATAAGTGGTATGACAAGTCATCCCGAGTTTGCTCGTATGCACCAGGACAGAAGGTGTTATTGTTGTTTGCTACCTCCACCAGCAGCCTTCTGGCCAAATGGCAGGGACCCTATGAGATCCTGTAAAAGAAAGGTCCTGTGACCTATGAAATGTCAATGCTGGATAAGAAAAAGAAAACCATTTTTTCATGTTAATATTCTAAAAGAGTGAGTTTCAAGATACTGTGAAGTTTGTTTGTTTGTAATGTTCCTGAAGAGGAGGAGTTACAGGAGCAATACTCGACAACTTCTGGAGTGAAAGCCATTCTCCCAGCGCAAAGACAAGAACTGCTGGAAATACTACCAGAAGGTCTCTTCAGGGAAGAGTCTGATCACACTAGTTTGGCCAAGCATGACATTCGCCTTCTGTCTCCTGGCCCGATAAGACTTCAGCTCGGTTGATGACAACTTTCAAATGTGAAGTCCAGACCATGCTCAAGATGGGCATGATTGAATCTTCACAAAGAGAATGGTGCAGTCCAGTTGTGTTGGTCCTTAAAAAGGATGGCCTACTTAATTTCTCTGTGTACTTTTCAAAGCTTAATGGCTTAATCTGCATTTGATCTTCATCCCATGCTGAGAGTTGATGAACTAGTGGAAAGACTTGGTACGGCCAAATATTTAACCACTTTGAACTTTTGTAAGGGTTATTAGCAAGTGCCGTTAACTGAGTCAGCTAAAGAACCTACTGCTTTCAAATCTCCACTAGGCCTCTTTCAGCTTACGGTTGTACCTTTCGGCCTTCATGGCACGGCGGTGACATTTCAGTGCTTAATAGACCAAGTGCTGTAATGAGCTGAAGGGTATGCTACTGCTTATATAGATAATGCCATATTCAGGTATTCTTGGCAGGAATATCTTCAGCATCTACAAGATGTTTTTGACCAGATACATCAAGCTGGTCTGGTTCTTCGCGGGATCGGTAAGATCGGTAGAATTCTGCAGAATGCAACCTAAAGTTATCGAGCTTTGCTGCTTATTGAATTGCATGAAAGTGAAGTGTGTCCATCCCCTTAAAATGTAATTCCACTGCTGCTAGTTTTGCTGCTAATATGTTTTGTTCCAAAATTGGGGTGACGAGAGGGGGGAGGGCAACCATTTGTTCCCCACTAATGAAAAGAGTACATTCCAAACTTAAGCACCGTGGGGAGATGGACAGGCACCACTGTCACGTGTTCCTTCTGCTTACCCATAGCTATGCTGGGGGTCATCCTCTTGGGGTAATAATCACACAGTCTGAAGAGGAAGATTGATCTTTTCAGGTTTGGAACTTTTTAAGAGCCTTCTACATTAGGAGGGCAGAGAGAAGGTCCTTTGATATTCCTAACAGATGACAGCAGAGAGATCAGAATTTCATAGAGACTTCCCAAATCAACATTACTCCTCTGCTCCTTCCACCTGTGGCAAGTAGTGTGGATGTGTTTATGGTCCAACGACAATGGTGTTGCCATGACTCATAGAGCAGTGCTTTTGCCATCATCAAAGATCTATCAAGAGATTACAGGTTTTACGTTAGGGGTTTTATAATTACTCGTCTCTCTTTCAGGAAGACTTCCCTGAAGCTGACTGAATATTACTCACTGTACATGGAGAGGCAGTATAGTTGGAGGGAGTGTTGGGTTCTGTCTTTCAGGAACTCTCTACAAGTCAGAGGCAACAACAAAAACAACTTTGTTGAATTTGCGCTGAGGATCCTGAAAGACAAAATTCTTCATCGCACTAAAGCTTATAACATCCCCCAGTTATTTGACTTTCTCACCACTTGCCGGACAGCATACTATCAGGCTAAGATCACTTATGTAGCTGTTGGTCAATGGGAAGGGTTTCAAAAGTCCAGATTCCTGGTGAGAGATAGCACTATTAGGCCTGAGGACATCCAGCAGGTAATACATTAATACTCTTACAAATGATCGATGCATAATTTCACGCCCCTGGGTGAAAGACGGCGCCATGCTGCTGGTCGCCCAACCAAGATCACCTCAGGGCCTTACCACCAATGCAGCCAGCATGAGATGAGGATCAGAGTGGCAGGCCCCCATGCAATCCAGCTGTGAATCAGCTGTTCTTCCTATCCACTGGTTGGTTGATCAATGATAGTCACAGTAAAGGTAATTGTGCTTAATGGTAATGTTGCAGCAAAACCATTTCATATAAAATATATAAGTGAGATCCAATGAAATGTAAATGTTGAGCAAGTTGGATCCTTGCATACATTTGCCTATCCTCTTGAGGGTCAACTCAACTCAATGCCATACCCATTTGGTGATATTTTCACATACAGTTATGAACATTGTAGAACTTTTACAAGGTTTAATATATTCAGAAAAACATAGATAGGATGGTCGGTGAAATGCACAATGTAATGGTTAAATGTACTATATTAAGATCAAATATCTTATTTACTGTTTATTGATCATTCTCATTTATTGTTCTTTTCTGTTCTTTGACTTGTGTTTCAGGAGGCAAAATAGATGACTATAAAAAATATTATTTTGGTGAAAGACTATGACTATTTATTTATAAGTTTATAAGTTAAATTTGAATTATAGCTATTACTCACAATTTTTATAATTATAGATTTAAGTGAACTGAAATGCCACCATTAAGACTCAGATCCTCCCTGTAATCTACAATAATTGTGGCAGTGCGCTATTGTCTTTCTAGTAAATCTCACCCATTTGTTGTGATTGTCGTGTCACAAGCATGAAATCTGCAAAGAAAATGTGATCACAAAAGATTATTATGGAGCATATTTGTTGGCATGAAATGATTGCTTTGATGCCAGAAGTATGATCCTGGCAGAATTTACAGTAGTACATGGAACAGAGCTACAAGTGTAGGTCCTATAGGCTAATTTAATGTCCCAAACAAGACCTACTTATTAATATAGAATGCAAAAATGTCAGCCCTTGTGCCAAATCACTTTTGAGATCCAAAATGGACATGACACATCCATTTTAGTGTCCAACGCCTATTAATAATATTACAAATATGTAACTGATAACACTCCTATCTTTATTCACTGATGGGAGTATTTAAAATTTAATGTACTATTAATCTCCAATCATTCAAAATGTCATACCTGTTAACTGTCCACACCTAAAATGAAAATGCCAAAATGTTTAAAAAATATGAAAATAAATAAAAATAAAACTTTAGATCTAACAGTTGGACATATTTATGTGAGTGCTTGCATTAATGTATGCAAATATTGCAAAGATTCTTCATTTCGTTTAATTTTTACATGTAAAAAACTTTTGTCCCAACATTAGGATTTCATCCAATGTCATTCCGGACAACAGACATTCAGGAGCATTTTTACATCATATTTCATTTTGCTATCCATGTGAAAGGAAGTTGCATCATGCAGCAGATTATGAAGGACCTGTGCAGAAAGGTTAGTCTCTTCTAAAATGTTAATGATTTGACCTTCTTGATCACTTGTGAACTAGGGTACAAAATTCTGTGTCATACTGGACAACACTTAAAAAGCATTTATATGAATAGTTTTATTAAAATATGAATATTTAATATGAAAGATGACAATGAATAGTTGTACATCAAAGTAATCAATTTATATAGGTGGCCAAGTAATTGCTTGGAGAAGTGGAGAAGAAACCAGAGTTGTCGCAGGGAAAGACTGAAACAGTTACATGCCTTGATGAACCTCACCCCAGAGTCCATAGATGGCGTCATTCTTGAGGAGGATCCTGAACAACATCTACAACAACCACATGCTCAACCTTAGCTCCCACCTCAAGCCTCATCTCCACAGCAAAATACCTCAGCTGCACACAACTCAGAACACAGCACCGAGGCAATGCAGTCAATTGAAAAAAGAAAAGGTAAGGCTGAAGAAACAATTCATGAAAATGAAATAGCAACTTGCTCAGCCAAACAGAAAATGACAGAATCTGAGAAAAATAATTCAAAGAAGGTTTCATCAAAAAATAGACTTGTGAATGAAATTCATGCCAATCAGGGCCAAGAAACAGGCAACATTTAGATAAGTGACCAATGAAAAGCTTTTTACTGCTCACAACAGTAAAGAATGAAGAATACAAAGAAAGCAATGGCATGTCTACAGCACTTCACATGTTACTTCCACAATGTGTCAGACTGTGGAGATGACAACCTGGTAGCTAAAAGCAATAGAGGTGTAGGAGTCTCTAGCTCACAGAAATCTGAAAGGTAAGTTATTATTATTATTATTATTATTATTATTATTATTATTATTATTATTATTATTATTATTATTATTATTATTAATAAGCAGTTACATTACTTTAAACTTGCATTAACAAATAATACGGTAGCTTCTCTGCATGCTAGGACCAGCGGTAACATTGTACTGCACTACTCTACAATATCTTGTTTAAGTAACCATCATCCATTCATGTAATGACCTGGGAACCATATACACTGGAGGAATGTCCTATTATTAAGTGTTTACCATTTTAAATACTTGTTTTATTTCCTTCATATGATTATTAAAATGCAATAAACATTTGCATATGTTTATATAGACTACCGTATATAACTTTATATGCCCATACAGCTTATTATATGCTGCCTATATGATATTCTGAATTACATGATTTACCTATAACATATAGTCAACATTAAGATTACTTCATCATCTTCCTTGGAACACTTTTTTTTTTATTGCTGCATCACATGCATCTGTCCCTACTGGTGTGAAAGGCTATGTTGCGGCAACAAAATCGCTTTGCCGCACGGCAAATCGTGTTGCGTCCGCTGTGAATAGACCTTAACAAAGGGCAAAGAAAAAGTCCAACAAAGAGTCCAATTAAAACTGGTGAAGGAAATCCATGTGCTGTACAATAAAGAGGCAGGAAAAGAGTTTTCACTGTCGTATAGAAAGTTTGTGCACCTGTGCCCTATTATGTAACAGGGCCGAAAACAAGTGATCTCAACACTTGTGTATAGACTTCGAAAATGTGAAACTACTTGCCAACAAACTCCATGAAAATGGTTTGCTAAAAAAATACTGAGCATATCAGAGCTGCTAACCTCTATAGTATGTGATACAAAAATCAAGAAATTAATATATCGTGTGTGTTCAAAGTGCTGCTACAGTGAAATACAGCTTGCTCTACTTGAAGATGAAACATCGACAACCACATGGCAGCAACGGCAATGAGAAAAGACAAATAATGGTGAAAAGACATTCACAAACTTTGTGAAGAAGACTGAGATAGGAACATGGATGGATGTGAACACCACCTTCAACAAGAAACTCGACCTGCTTGCAAAGCACCATTTTAACTGCATCCATCAAGCTGAAGAGTGCCTAAAACTTAAGTGACACCAAGGTTGTTGTTCATATAGACTTCTCCGAGAACTATGGTTGCAAAAAGCACACCAAGATTCAGGTCTTCCATTTTGGAAGTAACAGAAAGAAAGCCACCATACACAGTAGTGTGGTGTACACATCTCAGGATTGCAAGTCATATGCTATAATTTCAGATAGCCTCTGCCATGATGAAAGAGCCATATGGGCACACCTTGAGCCTTGGTCCAGTGATGAAGTATTAAAATAAAATAAATTTCTATCTGCTAAGCATACTTCCATTCCTTTGTTGGGAGTTACTCAGGGAAGTATCACAGTAAAGGTGCTCCAGATGGAGTTGGTGGAGCAATCAAACTTGCTGCTGATGAGATGGTGGAAATGGGAACAGATGTCCAGACCCCACGCGATCTCTACTGTGCATTACAGAAAAACACAAATTCAAACACAATTGCGAGCGATCAACTAACTAACAGGAACACTAGCTCTATATAGGACATCCCACATTACAGAAAATACAAAACATCCTATTGGCTAATAACCAGGAAGGGCTGCTACTAGGTTCCACACAATAACAGGCACTGATTGCAACAACCCCTTGTAACAATACATTTGTAAAAAAAATATATATATAATGATAATAAGTTCATTAAAATTATTTTCATGATCCATTCAAAACCGTCTGGTGGTCCGGATTTGGCCCACAGTCTGCCTATTAATTACCACACATCAGAATCGTTTTGCAAAGTGCACTATTCTATTAAAATGTGAATGTAGGGAACATCTGTATTTCAATTTAATGCAGCCATTAGTATACATTTCATGAAGAGGGATACGATAAATGATTTGCTTATTAAATCCACACCAGACATTGTCCCTTTCTTCTCCAGAATCTTCTCATAAGACATCTGGCACTCCATTTGTTTGCTTCGATTCAGAAATGTGCAAATGCATATTTAACCATTTTTTGTTCAGTTGCCATTATATATATGTGCAAATCTTACAAACTGACAAAATATCCTGGTTCCATTAACCTAAGTGACATACAAATCTAAAACAGATTTAAAATGAATTACCTTGGTGCACCTCCAACACAACAGACAAGAAACAGTGGGCTCCAAAACTACTGGCACCCCTGACTGGCAATGTACAAATAATACTTTAAAAAATATAAACAATATAATTATAGAGATTAACTCAAAATACCAACATGTGAGAAATACTGTACTTTGTTAATGTTCAAATGGAACCAACCAAAACCATACAATTATTTAATACAAAATAACTTTCACAAAAATCTAGGTTTCATAATTATTGGCACTCCTCATTTAGTACTTAGTGCAACCACCTCTGGCAAAGAAAAACAGCATGGAGACTTTTCCTATAATATTTGACAAGGTTAAGGAACACACTTGGACGAATTTTGGACCATTCCTCTATGCAGATCCTCTCAAGATCCTTCACATTCTTGGGTTTGCGCTTATCAACTGGCCTTTTCAACTTACTTGTAGAAATCATCTGATTTATAAATAAAAAGCATAAATTAGTTTCAGAAAAAACCTTTTGAAATATATACACTCACCTAAAGGATTATTAGGAACACCTGCTCAATTTCTCATTAATGCAATTATCTAACCAACCAATCACATGGCAGTTGCTTCAATGCATTTAGGGGTGTGGTCCTGGTCAAGACAATCTCCTGAACTCCAAACTGAATGTCTGAATGGGAAAGAAAGGTGATTTAAGCAATTTTGAGTGTGGCATGGTTGTTGGTGCCAGACGGGCCGGTCTGAGTATTTCACAATCTGCTCAGTTACTGGGATTTTCACGCACAACCATTTCTAGGGTTTACAAAGAATGGTGTGAAAAGGGAAAAACATCCAGTATGCGGCAGTCCTGTGGGCGAAAATGCCTTGTTGATGCTAGAGGTCAGAGGAGAATGGGCCGACTGATTCAAGCTGATAGAAGAGCAACTTTGACTGAAATAACCACTCGTTACAACCGAGGTATGCAGCAAAGCATTTGTGAAGCCACAACACGTACAACCTTGAGGCGGATGGGCTACAACAGCAGAAGACCCCACCGGGTACGACTCATCTCCACTACAAATAGGAAAAAGAGGCTACAATTTGCACAAGCTCACCAAAATTGGACAGTTGAAGACTGGAAAAATGTTGCCTGGTCTGATGAGTCTCGATTTCTGTTGAGACATTCAGATGGTAGAGTCAGAATTTGGCGTAAACAGAATGAGAACATGGATCCATCATGCCTTGTTACCACTGTGGAGGCTGGTGGTGGTGGTGTAATGGTGTGGGGGATGTTTTCTTGGCACACTTTAGGCCCCTTAGTGCCAATTGGGCATCGTTTAAATGCCACGGCCTACCTGAGCATTGTTTCTGACCATGTCCATCCCTTTATGACCACCATGTACCCATCCTCTGATGGCTACTTCCAGCAGGATAATGCACCATGTCACAAAGGTCGAATCATTTCAAATTGGTTTCTTGAACATGACAATGAGTTCACTGTACTAAACTGGCCCCCACAGTCACCAGATCTCAACCCAATAGAGCATCTTTGGGATGTGGTGGAACGGGAGCTTCGTGCCCTGGATGTGCATCCCACAAATCTCCATCAACTGCAAGATGCTATCCTATCAATATGGGCCAACATTTCTAAAGAATGCTTTCAGCACCTTGTTGAATCAATGCCACGTAGAATTAAGGCAGTTCTGAAGGCGAAAGGGGGTCAAACACAGTATTAGTATGGTGTTCCTAATAATCCTTTAGGTGAGTGTACAGTAAAGTGCAAAAGTTTTACGCAGGTGTGAAAAAATGCTGTAAAGTAAGAATGCTTTCAAAAATAGACATGTTAATAGATTATATTTATCAATTAACAAAATGCAAAGTGAGTGAACAGAAGAAAAATCTACATTAAATCAATATTTGGTGTGAACACCCTTTGCCTTCAAAACAGCATCAATTCTTCTAGGTACACTTACACACAGTTTTTGAAGGAACTCGGCAGGTAGGTTGGCCCAAATATACTAACCACAGTTCTTCTGTGGATTTAGGCAGCCTCAGTTGCTTCTCTCTCTTCATGTAATCCCAGACAGACTCGATGTTGAGATCAGGGCTCTGTGGGGGCCATATCACTCCTAGGACTCCTTGTTCTACTTTACGCTGAAGATAGTTCTTAATGACTTCTGCTGTATGTTTGGGGTCGTTGTCACGCTGCAAAATAAATTTGGGGCCAATCAGATGACTATCTGATGGTATTGCATGATGGATAAGTATCTGCCTGTACTTCTCAGCATTGAGAATACCATTCATTCTGACCAAATCCCTCACTCCAATTGCAGAAATGTAGCCCCAAACTTGCAAGGAACCTCCACCATGCTTCACTGTTGCCTGCAGACACTCATTTGTGTACCGCTCTCCAGCCCTTCGGTGAACAAACTGCCTTCTGCTACAGCCAAATATTTTTCTGCACCCCTGTTCCTGTGTTTTCATGCATAGTTGAGTCTCTTGGCCTTGTTTCCACGTTGGAGGTATGGCTTTTTGTCCACAAGTCTTCCATGAAGGCCACTTCTGACCAGACTTTTCCAAACAGTAGATGGGTGTACCACGGTTCCACTGTTCTCTGCCAATTCTGAGCTGATGGCACTGCTGAACATCTTCCAAATGCGAAGGGAAGTAAGCATGATGCGTCTTTCATCTGCTGCAGTAAGTTCCCTTGGCCGACCACTGCGTCTACAGTCCTCAGCATTGCGCATTTCTTTGTGCTTCTTCAAAAGAGCTTTGACAGCACATCTGGAAACCCCTGTCTGCCTTGAAATTTCTGCCTGGGAGAGACCTTGCTGATGCAATATAACGTGTGCCTTGTTACTGTGCTCAGTCTTGCTATGGTGTATGACGTTTGACAGTAAACTGTCTTTAGCAGCCTTGTTAGCCGACTTTGGCTGTCCCTCACTCCTACACAGCTGTTTCTATTTCAGTTAATGATTGAATTGACTACATATTGAATTGATGATCATTAGCACCTGTCTGGTATAATTGTTTAATCATACACCTGACTATATGCCTACAAAATCGCTGACTTTGTGCAAAGGTACCTAGAAGAATTGATGCTGTTTTGAAGGCAAAAGGTGGTCACACCAAATATGGATTTGAATTCGATTTTATTTCTGTTCACTCACTTTGTATTTAGTTAATTTAGTAAATATAATCTATCATTCTTATTTTACAGCATTTTTTCACACCTGCCTAAAACTTTTGCACAGTACTGTACATAACATTCTAATGAAGGTAGAAAGAGCTTTGCTTTGTATTTTCAACTAATTTTATTTTTGTACCATTTTAAATTTCTTATTTGTCACTGACCCTTATACAGTATGTCAGGTAGCTAGTTCTAACACAAAGGTTATTTTGAGCTATTTTGCATTTTTACTTTCAGAAAGTATTAGCATTCCTAATCTTGTTTTAGATTTGCCTTAATTGAAGTAAATCTTATTCCTACTTTGCCTTAATTGTAGTTAATTCAGTCCAGCTGTTGTGTGGTTAGACTAGATTTGAAGGAAACGTGGAGTCAGTGAATTAGTGAAGTGTCAATTGGTGGCCAGAAGCTGAACACAAAGGTATTTAAGCAGCTGTAGAGAATCTGCTGCACTCTTTCTCAGTAACAAAAAAAAAAAGGTCAAGCAGTTGAATTTAGGGCACCAACAACTTACTAAATTTAGTAGCATGTGGCCACTACAGTGTCAGGTTTGCAGAATGATTGCCTTCCTGGACTAACTCATCCAAGAAGATTTAATTTGTGAATGTTGTCAGCATGTTGAAGTCCTAGAGATCAAGGTCCGTAATCTTGAGGCCCAGCTTGTTGATCTGCGCTGTATTAGTGATATAGAAGAATTAGTCAATCAGCCCCTGATAGAGATGGTGTGCTTGCCAAAACCTAGGAGAGTTGAGACCTTAGAGCAGGAAAGTGTATAGAACTGCTAGGTTACAGTAGGTCGTAACCACAGAAAAGAGCGCACACAACCCTATAAGGAGGTTGCAGATCTCCCTAAACTAGTAGATGGGCTACTGGCCAAAGCCTGGGGGAATCCACTGGTCATGGTCCACATTGGAACCAATAACATAGGAAAAGGTAGGACAGAGGTTCTGTAAGAATATTTTAAACTAAGGACCAGGGGGGTAGGGAGCTCTGACAATGGGAGATGTTCCACTAAGGAAAGAAAAAAACAAGTGAACTGCTAGTAGGAAAGTCCTGAAGTGTTTGTACCTCAATGCCAGGAGTATAAGGAACAAGATGTTAGACCTAGAAGCCACAGAGCTGGTGTGTGACTATGATGTTGTGGGAGTGACAGAAACATGGTTTACAGAAAATTATGGGGAAGAATACAAGTTGAAACTATACACACAGTTTAGGAGGGACAGGCAAAATCGAAGAGGTGGTTATATGTGAATGACATTGATGGAGAAGAACTCAAATTAGATCCCAGTAACGAAACAGAATCTTTGTGGGTTAAGCTTTTGAACAAGACATCTGGAGGATTCATGGTAGGAGTGTCTTACAGACCACCCAACTCAGATATTCAGAAAGATGTTGCATTGTACAATGTAATCAGGACTGCATGTAACAAGGATGTGGCTGTTATAATGGGGGATTTCAAACATAGACTGGGAAAGCCCAGTTGAGACAACAGAAGCAGAAATAGAAATGGTTGAAATGGTAAATGACTGCTTTCTAATTCAATTTGCCAAGGAACCAACCAGGGAGAGTGCATGCATTGATTTGATATTTTCAAATGACCAAGATAGAGTCAGAAGCACACTAGTTAGAGAACCAATGGCAAACTGTGATCACAATAAGGTTAGCTTTGATAAATAAATAAAATGTTGTATAGCGCATACATTTGCATACTTTATATAGACTACCGTATATAAGGAGAGATCAGGATAAAGGAAGAGGAGGTACTAATGGGACTAGCTGAATTAAAAACAAACAAATCACCTGGGCCAGATGGTATATTTCCAGCAGTACTAGGGAAATTATTTATAGGTTGCTCAAATATTCCAAAAGACACTTAGAACAGGGGATGTGCCAACTGACTGGAAGACGGCAAATGTCATACCAATCTACAAGAAAGGGGACAAAACTGAGCCAGGAAATTACAGACCAATCAGTCTCACCTGCAATACTTGTAAAATGTTGGAAAAATTATTAGACAGAAAATAGAGGAGCATCTTAATGAAAACCATATTCTTGGAGATAGTAAACATGGGTTTAGAAAAGGCAGATCATGTCTTACTATGACATAAATGACATAAAATTAAGTAAAATCCCCTTTCAGTGCTTTTTCCTCAACAAAATAAATATCTGCAGTCTGATGTATAACAGCCCCGCAGAGACAATCAGAATGAAGGCGAACATGATTTAGTTAACATGTGTCCATTTACAAGTTAAATGAATGAATAAATAAATACAGCAGATCTAGGTTTCCCTCTAAAATATTAAGGACTGGTTCAGGGCCATTGCTAGTTTTAGGGGGGCTACAGCCCCGAATGTTTTATGAATGTCCCCTGATCTCAAATTATTTTTGCTAATGGTGTTTTCTCCGGTAAGAGCGGGGGTGCTGACGGTGTTTTCTCTCACACATTCAAACACATTATGTTCTTTTTGTCGAGATATTAACATTATATTCGGGGCTTATAAATGCGTCCATAAATGCCATGACTGAAATGTGCACAGTTTAGTTAAATTAAACCTGCTATATTGTAGCTGCTGTTAATGTGTGATTAATCGTGAAATGTGTATTTTGTTTCAACTGTAACTTGCCCTGGTTAAAGGTGTCTCCTAAGTAAATTAAAATAATACGGTCAAAAGAGTCATTTGCAGTTACAAATCTGTAGTAAGAGTAATAAGTTAAGGGAGTCAAGTTGTGCCATTTAAAATACATATCTCTCCCGCCTGGACTACTGCAACTCCCTCCTGGCCAGCCTGCCTGCATCTACTACCCGCCCGCTCCAGCTCATCCAGAACTCTGTGGCTCGTCTGGTATTCTCTCTGCCACTGTTCGCACACGCTACTCCACTGCTCCGCTCCCTCCACTGGCTCCTGATACCGTCACACATTCAGTTCAAGATATTGACCCTCACCTACCGCTGTCTCGACCACACTGCACCAAGCTACCTTCAGTCACTTGTCTCTCCATACATCCCCTTCAGTGCCAGAAGACTAACTCTACATCCTCTCCAATCTCCTTCCTCCAGAGCCCGCTCCTTCTCATCCCTGGCCCCTAAATGGTGGAACGACCTGCCTACCGAAGTCAAAACAGCAGAGTCCTTGACCTCATTCCGGTGCTTACTCAAGACACATCTCTTCCGACAGTACTTGTAATATTAGTCCTCTATCCCTGCTAGATAGCACTTCATAGTTTTTATTATGCTTCTCGCGTTCTTGATTGTTTTCCTCCTTGCTCCCTTTCCCGTAGCCCTTGACTGTGACCCTACATCTTGACAGCACTTAGCTTTCACCGTCGAGGATGTAGGATCTCACTTACTGTACTTGTGTAAATTGTAAATTGGAATTTGTAAAATGTATTATTTTGAATTGCTGTGTTTTAGTTAAATTGAATTTGTAATGATTGATGCCTTTGTACTGAACTGTATATTTGCACTTATGTTGTAAGTCGCCCTGGATAAGGGCATCTGCCAAGAAATAAAAATAATAATAATAATAATAATAATATCTACTAGCACATATCTTGATGATGATCGCAATAATAACAATAATAATAAATAGCAAATATTTTATTGTTGCACATGGAGATGTTTTCTTACAGTAACGTAATGTGTGTCTGAATATAGTGTTGTCTATACACGTTTAGCTCTTCTTAATCTCTCTTAACAGAAACGTGTATTTATTACGCGGTCTCCAATCATGTAAAGCAGAAAGAAAAAATAGACAATCAAGTCATCTCCAAATCAGGCTGTGTTGTTTTCGGTCTTTGTTTTTAAAATGAAACAAACCAAACCCACAATCGCTCTGCTCCTCCACAACAAATGCACTTCCGACACGGCCGGGTTTCACAGACAGCTCTGCGCGGCGCTGAGCCAGTGTGGAAGCTCAGTGTTGCAGTGGTTGCTCCTCTCTGCGGGCTACTGTCACTCCTCCACACGTTGCTGCTGCGTCACAGAGGTAAACTGGACTGCTGTACCAAATTATCGACATTATCGATATTATCTTTATATCGTTATTGAGAGAAGTAATTACCACGATAATTATTGTTATCAATTTATCGCCCAGCCCTACTATAGCACACTGGATGCAGTCCTTGGTAAAATTTCAGTACGTTTCAGTGAAGGCAACACAAAGTTAAATGGCGCACTGATAGTCCAAATTTTCTACAGTCGGATCACGTACAGCCTACTAATTTTACCAAAACAGAGATTGTCGAATTTTAATTTATTGTTGCACCCCAGTTTCTGCAAACACAAATGGACTCCTCTACCTGTGGAACATGGACTACCCAAATGCTACTTAAGACTTTCTATGAGGCCCTGGAAGCAATGCCAAACGTAATTACAGCAATGAAGCATGCTTTAACGTTTGGAGCTTCAACAGCAATTTGTGAAAACACTTTCTCCACTCTCACCAATGTACTGACTGTCCATAGACAAAGCATGCTTCACAGCCGGAAAGCACAGCTCATTCACCTTGCACTTGAAACCTGCAAGTTTCATGATGAATGGAAGGAGACGGTGATGAAGAAATTCAAGAGATGCTGTACTGAGAAGCCATACTGACCGTTAAGAAGGCTGGTAAGTTCAATAATAGCCTGTAATCTTTCTGTCCTAACTTGTCAATAGTGAAGCCCTAATCAGGCTTGCATAAAACAGCTTATAAAATCCTAATTAATTAATCAATCAATAATTCAGGTTAAATGAAAATCACAAGGCCTGTAGCTGTACAGACCATGAATGAGTATCACTGCTTTACTTTAAAATAATTTGGTAAATGTCATGACTAGTCATTTTCAGGCTGTATTATATATGCTCTACACAATCTAATGAGCCATACATTAAAATTTTATTTATTTATTTATTTATTTTAATTTCTTGGCAGATGCTCTTACAAAACGCGACTTACAAAATATAATAATAATTGAAATGGGACACACATTAATAGATGATACCAATTTGGATATTATTTAATGTCAAATTGAGAGTACATAAACACACAAATAAAATGATGCATGCAAATTACATACAACAGCACAATTACATTTTCAATCATGTGTTAATGCCTTAAAACAAGTGTATGGTATCTATCTGTATATCAGACTCACTTATTGGATTCAATGTTGTTATGTTATGAAAGCCTTTTGATCCATTTTGTTTTTCCTCTGGTTTATCTTTCAGTCTTTTGATCTTCTACATGATGTAGATATTGGAGCATTGGACCATTTGAGCATGACACTTACTTCAGACTTGAAATACACCATAACAATGTGGCTGAAGAGTCATGTAATCACTGCAGTAAGAAATGAGACTGTGAGACTGAAGTACGCAGTCAGTCCATTTCCTCACATATGGGTACATAAGTGACATCTGAAAGGGAACATTTTATGTTATCATTGTGCTAGTCACAGATGAGATCGTGGGGACTACAATGCGACTAATCTCTAGTTTTGCTACTAAAGAAACTTTCACTTCTCAAATCTCTTGTAGCCGTCTTGCAGATTAAATGGTCTATAGGTATTATTGGTTGTCAAATTAGCATGCAGTTTTGATCTCCAAAATTGAAAGTATATATCTAGACTCATTTGTTGTATTAAATTTGAAGATAAGATCATTTGAAAACTTTGAATTAGTGATCAAGCAAAATGTGTATCAACATTCCATATTATGACATCATGAAATTATTGTGATTTCATTTTTTTATATATATACACATGTATTTTTTAGATTCAGGGTTAAACACGAAAATAAAATATATATTTATATATTCTCTGCTCAGTTTCTGGTTTTTGTTTTTGATCAACAGGATTGGAAAAATATATGTTGTTTATTTGTCATGGGAGGCGACGGCTTTTTCTTGATTTATGTTTTCTGTTTTTGTTTATTATCTTGACAATTATTGTGTATTTTGGGGATTTGATTGAGCGAAAGCACCTTATTTTGCTTTAATGACTGGCATGACTGGCCTTTTATCACCCTTTCATCCCAGTGCAGTAAATGGTATACAGATGCCTTTAGTGCTAAATGTCATCTTTGATCAGGTTTACACCATTCATAGCAAAGTTCTGGACACAAAAGTTGTTCCATTGAGATATGCTCTTTTGCCCAACAAAACACATATCTCCTAACAAATGCTGCAGACAATTGTACATCTGTACATTGTACTGATAACAGATGACAGACTTTGAACAAGCAGCAATCAGAGCATCCTGCAGGGCTTTTCCAAATATAAATACTTCGGTCTGCTTCTTCCACCTCTGCCAGAGTGTTTGGCACTAGTGCCCCCTTTCCAGTGGCCCCAGACGCTTAAACGGCTGTGTCCACTGTCAGGTTTTATGGATGGTTAAGTATCTGATGCCAGAGGGTCCCGCCCACTAAGGAAATACTTTGCTTTCAGCAGCGGAGATGTGTGCTTGACTTGCAGACAGGGAAGAGATCAGCTACACTATGTTGGAAGAGTGAAGTGCCATGTGGAATCACCAAGAAATTACAGTTTCATTAGCAGCATGGAGTGAAATCCATGTACACAAACAATGATTGCTTACAGTTAATATCCAAGTGTATTAAAATCTTGGATTTCACAGGACCTGGTGCAGTGCTGTGACTAGTTAAAAATAAACTGAGGGATAATAATCGGACCGGTAGCAGCCGATTTTATTAATCATTTATGAACAACTGGACAGTGTTTCAGGCTGTCATTTTATGAATGGTGTGCAGAGCTGTTGTACAACTGTAACGTACACCACCCCCCCTTGATTATGGTGAGGAGGGGGGCCTCACAACCTCTCTCCCCGCACTGGCTCAGCTCGAATCTTGGGCATACATACTAATAGCAGCAAGTGGTTTTAAAACAAGAATTTATTACAACAACATTGCACAAGTATTTCAGAGGGCCAACAGGTCCAAAATAGTATAAACTAGTTTAAAATGCCTTTAATCTAGGGGCAATAAAGAAATTTTTGGGCAATTGAATAGTCTTATAAAATCTATCTATAAAAACCAGCCCAACTAAATATAACAAATTAAAAACAAACCACAGCCCAAACTCATAATACCTGATACCAGAGGACAATTGTTCAGCCCAGATTTTCCCTAGTCTTCCTCTGACCAGAAGACAGTCACACACCACTCCGTACTCTGTATTGCCTTCCTCCTGGTCCGAGAGGTAGAGACTTTTGACTTTTATCAGACTTTATTGTCTGTTTGCAACAAGCAAGAATTCATACAAAAGAAATCCTGATACAAATAAATAAATAAATAAATAAATAAATAGTTTCCCCTTTGTGTGTCACCCCCCGCTCCCCAACAAACATATTAAGTCTGATCTGTATACCTTTAAAAAAAGCAAACCAATACACACAACAAAACAACCATTGGATAGTAAAACCCAATAAATGAATTACATGGTAAAAACCAAGTCCCCTTCATACAAGTCACAAAGGGCAACATTAATACACCAGACCTTGTCAAAACTCTCCAAATCGTTCATCAGCCTGTAATAGTTAAACTCTAGTCTGACTCTGCACTTGACCAGCATGGCAAACACTCTCACTGCATCCTCACTGCCCTCCCCACACACTCTGTTCTTTCTACTCTTATAGACGGCCATTTTGGTCTGGACCAGCAAGAAGTTTGCCAGCTGGTCCACATGTCTGGTCATTCTGGTGTATCTCGCCCCAAAGATAAAAACCGATCTGTTAAAAATCATGTTAAGATCTGTAAAAGACGAGTTAAAAGACTAAAAATGGGTGACAAGCATGTGCTAAAACAGTGAAACACAGTCTCTCTCTGAGCACAGAATGGGCAGGCATCGGACACAGCAGGGTTAAGAACAGTAATAAAATAATTGACAGCAATAATGGTGTGTAACACCCTCCACTGCAGATCGCCAGTTCTCTTATTGAGGGGGGGCTTGTACAGGCTTCTCCAGGCGGGTACAGTGTCTTCCCCCAGCCCCAGCCTGGCTCTCCAGGGTGTATCAGGGAGGGAGGTGAGCTGGCCCTGGTGCTACACTTTCACACAGACCCTGCCCTCCATGGTGGCCAAGGGACTTAGGCTGTCGATGTCCAGCAGTGGCCCTAGGGGGCCAGCAGTGTCAGTGATAGCGGGGGATACACACAAGCTAGGGAACGAAGGCAGTGTATCGGGGAGGGGGCGCCCCTGAAACAGCTCCTCCAGGAGCAGCATTCCCCCTGGGGGGAGGGCGGCACGCAGCTGGAGAAAATATCGCTCCACACAGCACAGTGAGTGCAGCCCCAACACGCCACGCAGTCGCTCTGCAATCAGCCAGCTGCCCTGCTTCAGATCCAGCAGGTGCAGCAGCTTGGTGAGCCGGGCACCGACCAGCAGGCGGACGAAAGGCGGGGGAGCGGGTGCAGGGCGTGTCCAGCCAGGGGTTGTACAGGATCAGCTCTTCCAAGGAGTCCCTGCAGCGTGAAGGACCCCTCCTCTCCCTCAGTTGGCCCCAGGCCTTCAGCAGGCTACGGTGGAATCTGGGAAGCGCTGACAGGTCCAGTCTGCTACAGTCCATCAGAAACAGAGCTGTATCCAGCTGGAGTGCCCCCACCTGGCGAAGCAGGGTGCAGGCCAGCGCCCTCCAGGGCAGAGAAGGGGGGCCGTACAGGAGCCGCTGTACTGACTGCAAACGAAAGGCAGACATCTTGCTGGTGATATAGATCAGGCCCTGCCCCCCCTCCTCCCGGGGCAGGTTAGCACTCCTCTCCTCAGCCAGTGCAACCCATCCCAGAAGAAATCCAGGACAGCTCTCTGCAGCTCCACCAGCAGCCCAGGCGGTGGCTCGACACATGCTAAATGGTGCCACAGTGTGGAGGCCACCAGGTTGTTTACAATCAGTGTCCTGCCTCTGTAGGAGAGCTGGGGGAGCAGCCAGCACCAGCAATCCAGCCACCCTCGCACCTCCACCAGCACCCCCTCCCAGTTATTCCTTTCTCTGGCCTCGTCCCCCTTGTGCACCCCCAAGTACTAAAAACCTCCCCTGCTCCAAATAAGCCTGTCCGGTAGTGCTGGGGGGGCTGCAGCCTTTCCACTGCCCCAGAAACAGGGCACAGCTCTTAGCCCAGTTAACCTTTGCCGAGGACAGAGTCTGAAAGTCTGTGAGGGTGGTGTGTAGCACCCTGATGTCCGGCTCCCCCCCAACCATAACCACCAGGTTGTCAGCATAGGCCGACACTAGGACGGGGAAGTTTGGGCAGTGTGACAGGGACAGTCCGCTGATGACAGTGCACATTTCATGGAGCAGGGGTTTGATGGCCAAAGAATAGAGCATGCCTGAGAGAGCACAGTCCTGCCTGACACAGGAAAGGGAGCACTCAGCCCCCTATTGATCTTCAGTACACTGTAAATGTCCCTGTAGAGCACCTGAATCATGGCTACAAAGACAGGGCTGAACCCAAAGGACTGCATGTTCCCCCACAAATACTGGTGTTCAACCCGGTCAAACGCCTTTTCCTGGTCTAGAGAAATCAGTCCAGTATTCAAACCCAATAATTTGGAGACCGCCAAAACATCCCTGATCAGAAAAATGTTGTCAAAAATTGACCTGCCAGGTACACAGTACGTCTGATCAGAGTACACCACAGACCCCATGACCTCCCTCAGACTGTTGGCCAGAGCTTTGGAGAGCAGCCTATAGTCCACCCACAGCAAGGCGACAGGTCTCCAGTTCTTTATGTCACATAGATCCCCTTTCTTGGGCAGCAGCATGACCACTGCCCTCCTGCAGGTGACCAAAAGGCATGATAGAACTCTGCGGGGAGACCGTCTATGCCAGGGGACTTAGCGTTGTGCAGTCCACTGAGGGCAATGGAGAGCTCCTCCAATGTGAGCTCCCCCTCCAAATCCCTTTTCCGCTCTTTGGGGACCTGTGTAAGACCTTGGTGGAACCTGCTTGTGTGAGCCGCATTTCCGCCTCTTGTCTCACTGGAGAAGAGCTGCGTATAGAACTGTACAGCCCTCCCTCAGATCTCCCCTGGCTCGCGCAGCTCGTGCCCGTCCGTCGTGTAGAGACAGTGGATCAATTTGCTCTGGCTGTTCTTCTTCTCCAAACTGAAGAAGTAGCAGGTCAGGGTGTCCACCTGCAATACACTCTGGAACCACGATCTCATCAGTGCTTCCTGTACCTTCGTATCCAGCAGGTCAATGAGTGATGCTTTTTACTCTTGAGGTCCGCAACAAGCCTGCTATTGGGAGTGGACTCTAGAGCCTGTTGGAGCTCCAGGATGTCCGTCTCCAAAGCTCTCATAGACTCATTTATACTCTTAGTGACACTTGCAGTGTACTGCTGACAGAATGGCGAATTTGCACCTTACCCACATACCACCACTGTCCTAGGGAATAAAAGGGAAGTAAAACCATGCTTATGTGGTCTCCATTGCTGCCAGAAAAAAAATAAACATTTTCTAAAATGCGTGTCATTAGTTAAAAGGGTGTTAAAATGCCAGTAAGCACCACAGGTCTTAACTGAGGGGATTAAAACAGTTCAGATGACAATACAGTGATCAGACAAACCAGTAGGAGTGATAAAACAGGACTTAAAAGTGCTAAGATGATTTTTAAAGTTAATCTAACCTGGCCAAGGAGAGAGAGCTGTCCCGTACCTTGACCCAGGTGTACGGTCTTTTATTCTGATTCAAATTCCTCCAAACATCCTCTAGCTCTCACTTCTGTATAATCCTGTGCAACTCCCTGGCAGATTGTGAGTGTGGCTCTGTGCGATTTCTGTCAACCACAGCATTGTCTGTGCAGTTAAAATCTCCTCCCAATACAAGATGTTCGTCTGATTGGCACTTTGCCAGTCTGCCGTCTAAAATATTTAAAAAGGAGACTCTCTCCCTACCATCGAAGGGCACATAGATGTTAATAAAAACGATCTTGTTCTCAATGACAGCGTGCACCACAAGCAGCCTGCCTTTAATAACCTCATCGACATTACATTCACATGTTTTTGCCGAACCAGCTCAAACACGGCAGCTCTTTTAAATGCAGTTCTACATCCATTAATGTTTAGGCTCCCAATTGTAAATTCACCCATGTAAAAATTGTAAAGTACCGGGAAAATAACAGGGAACACAGAGAAACAAAGAAGAGTAAAGAGAAAAAACATATTATTCATTTTCGGTTCCTCGGAGGAGACTGGCCCGTGATTTACTAATGAACGCTTTCAGTCTCCAACTCTCCAGATCGGTGAAGGTCAGTGCCAGAGCCCTTCGCCATGAGATGCTTAATAGAAGCAAGCAGGCGTGCATGATCTGGGAAAAACTCCTCCACCACTACCGACCTCTTTCCTTTGTTTTCTCTAAAAAACTCCTGATGTTCAGAAAGCTGTATCCTTCACTGTGGCTCTGACTGGCCAAGGATGTGGAGGTGAGAGAGGAATCCGTGAAGCCGCCCTCACTGTCGCTCTCCGTCCCCGATGGCTGCCGAAATGCTCCAGCATGTAGCCAGACCTTTCCCCACCAAGCCGCTCATCAATAACCAGTGCTGCCTCCCCATTCACTGCCTCAACACCATCTCCCCCCTGTGTGTCATGGATATCATTACCCTCCCCTGTCTCTACCCTGTCTCCTACCTGTGAGTCAGTGCCTCCGGCCAGCTCTACCTCCGTCACGGCATCAGTGGTGCCAACGATCCGAGTGGTGACTGTCTCCCCGGTGTTGCCACCGCTTCCCCCCGCTGTCTGCGGGTCCACAGGGGCTCGATCTCTGTCTGCTCGCTGCTGCTGTGGGCCATTGTCTCTATCCCACCCCGCGTCGCCCTGCTCCTCCTCCCGCTCCCTGCTCGGGACAGTTCCTCACGACATGCCACTCGCTCCCACACCTGAAACACTTCATGGACTCCAAAGTAGCGAACACGACATAGTCAGAATTATCAATTTTAAATTTGAAAATGACATTAAGATCCTCATTGATGTTATTGAGGATCATCTTCAGCTGCCTTCGGAAGGACACGACGTGCTTCAGTTGTGGGGCTTTGCAGCCCAGCGGGACCCTCTTAATGCCGGACATCAGCTGCCCCTGCCGCGCCAGCTCTCTCTCCAGCAGCTCATTGCGGATGAACGGGGGGACGTTAGACAGCATTACCTTGAGGGCAGGAGCAGCGAATGGCAACACCGGAGTGAAAACGCCATCTAACACTATACCATTTAGTACAAGCTGAGTTACCAAATCAGTGTTTTTTAAGAAAATAACAATGGCACCACTCATCCGGGAGGCAGACTTGATATTATCACACCCTACTACCTCCCCAACCACTAACACACAGTGCTCTAGGGGGCAGAAGTGCACCGGAGCAACCTTGACCCCATCGCGTCGGGTCAGTTTTTCAAAAGACACATTCAAGGGGTCTAACCCCCCCGAACCATCCTGGCCGGAAAAAAATTACTACTACTTCGGTCCTTCTCAGACCGAGTAAGGGGTCTTTCCCTTTCCACAGGAGTGAAAGAGTGGAGGAGACTTCAGGAAAAGAGGGCAGGTCCACGGCAGTGACAGCTTCCAATTAAATCAACATGTATACTCTCATTTAGGTGTAAATTCCCCACAAGAATGTCACTTAGCTTCTCCTAGTCTTAAATCCTCAAAACCACTGTAGTTTTTCACTTCTCTGATGCTCTGGCCCTGCTCCGGCACACCTGTGTTTCTCAAGGTGAAAAGAACAAAGAAAAATGCACCACACTGCTCCACAGGCAGTCCACATCCTTGTTAAAGAGAGGAGAGGAGGAAAGGAAAAGGTGCACGGATTGGTCAGTCAGGAGCCAATGCCCAGTGCGACAGGTGTGCTGTGTTTGGGCTCAAGGGCTCATAAGTGTATCAAAGAAAACCTGTGCAAATCAATTAACTAATTAAGGTAATTAAACAAGAAAAGACATTACAATAGTGATAATAAAACACAACTAGTGCATCAACACATAACACTCAAAACAAAGTAAACAACCCAAAAATACACCAATATAAATCAAGAAATAATTAATTGAACCATAATCACCAATAATGAGCTCAGCAGCACCATCTGCAACACAACAGCTCACTGGGGGCAAGTATGAAGGCGATCACAATTTAGTGTGCCCATTTACAAGTTAAGTGAATGAATACATAAATACAGCAGATCTGGTTTTAATGACCGGTTTAATACATTTGTTAATTTGCCCATAATCGCCATGACTGAAAAATGCACACTTTAGTTAGATTAACCTGATATATTGTAGCTGCTGTTACTGTATGATTAATTGTTAAACTTGAGTATTTTGTTTCAACTGTTACTTGCCCTGGTTAAAGGCATCTGCTAAGTTAATGACAAATAATATGGCAAAAAGTTATTTGCAGTTACAAATCTGCAGAAAGAGTAATAAGTTAAGGGTGTCACGTGCCGTTTAAAATACATATCTACTACTAATATGTATTGTTGTTGTTGCACATGGAAACGTTTTCTATTATGGTAATGTAATGCTTGTCTGAATATAATGTTGTCTATACACGTTTAGCTCTTCCTAATTTCTCGTAACAGAAATGTGTATTTAGTTCAGTGTAGTTCTATGTCTTTGTTTTTAAAACGAAACACAAACCAAACCCGCAATCGCTCTGCTCCTCCCATAAGAGGGGATGGACTGGTTTTACAAAAAGCTCTGGAACACAATACGGACACGTTCAGCACGGCATGGATGCTTAAGCCAGTGGAACCAAGGCATAAGTTCAGGCCTTGTGACTGCATGCTGACTACCAGGGAGACCCAGAATTTTCTGTTTGTATCAGATGCCTTCCTGCAACTGGCTTTGATTTCTCCTGACGATGTGGAAGAGGCATTTGAGTTGTTGATCTCCAACCATTTTGATCTTCAAGAAATAACCACAACTAAGTACTTCAAAGACACCTACATTGGTCGATGCAGGGTTTGTTGTAGCCAAGTTCCCCTGTTCCCAGTTAAATTCTGGAATGTACACAAGCCTACTTTGAATGATGATGACCAACAAGATAGAGGGTTTCCACTGCAGGTTTCAGTCCCTCATTGGAGTTCAGGTGTCCAATATGTTTTGTTTCATTGATGCCCTTCAGCAGCAGATGATGATGCTGGATCATGAAATTGAGCAGCTTAGGTGGTCAAGAACTGGCTCAGAGGAAGCAGAAGTATCAAAATCTGGAGGCACGGATCAGGAATACTGTCAGCATCCAAGGGACCCGCACCAACATCAAGACTCTGGGATTTCTTACTGCTTCGAATTTTATGTGATTTCCACTTGTGCTGTTTGCTTTTAATAATTTCTTTTATACAAAATGTGACAAAGAAAATTACAGATTGTGAATTTGTCATGGGAGGTGACAGGGTTATTTCTTGATTTATGTTTGTTTAGTTTTTTCTTAATTATTAACTTGATTTTTGTTGTGTATTTCAGAGATTTGATTGCACAAAAGTGCCTTAATTTGCTTTGCACTAATTATATTATTATTAAATTATTTTTTATTACTTTTATTTCATTTTTATAGGTGTGTACACTCATTTACGTTACCACTTGGTTTTCCCTTATTATTTAAATTATTATTTTTCTTTTGTTTGATGTTTTTATTTCTTTTGTTTTCTTCATTAATTTATTGATTGGTTTATGGGTTGCACAATTGAGTTCGTTGCCAAGTGCACATCGCCCGGCCATATTCTCACCTGGATTCACCTGCATCGATCTCCCTAATTACCTCCACCTGCACCCCTGACTTTAACTGCCAAACAGCGCGGTGGAGTGCTCCAGAAAATCTTCAATCTGAGACTAAGCCTGGAAAAGGTGCCAGAGCTGTGGAAAACATCATGCATGGTATACATGCCCAAAAAAAGGACACCCCAGCATCTTGAATGTCTACAGGCCAGTGGCATTGACATCCCAAGTCATGAAGACCCTTGAACGGCTTGTCCTGGCTCACCTCTGATCCCTGGTTAATTCAGACCTGGACTACCTGGAGTTTTCCTACCAGGCTCACATAGGAGACATGCCATCTGCAGAAGTTCTCAGATGATTCTGCAATTGTTGGGTGTGTTAGAGGGGGACATGAGGAATACACAGGCCTGGTGGAGGACTTCGGTGAGTGGTGCTCTCAGAACCATCTACAGCTCAATGTAGGGAAGACCAGAGGGATTTTAGGAGGAACAGGGCTCCGCTGACTCCCGTTAACATCAAGTGAGTTGTCCAACAGGTTCTTGGTAGTGCACCTGAACAACTGGTTGGAATGGATTGGTGCTACAGAGACTATATAAGAAGGGTCAGAACCAACTCTACGTCCCGAGAAGGCTCAGGTCCTTTGATGTATGCAGGTCCCTGCTGAACATGTTCCTCCAGTTTGTTGTAGCAAGTGCCATTTTCTATGCTGTTCTCTGCGGAAGCCAGTAGGTAAGAGAAGCTGATCAAGAGGGTGGGCTCTGTTCTGGTGGTCAGCCTGGACTCAGTCAAGGTGGTGGCAGAAAGGAGAATGTTGGCATAACTGCTTGCCATAATGGACAACACCTCACACCCCCTCCATGATGCTCTGGTCAGGCAGAGGAGCAACTTGAGTCAATGTACAGAGTCCTATGGCTCAGGGGTGGGCAAACATTTTGACTTGAGGGCCACATTTTGTTTTTGAAACCAGGTTAAGGGCCACATATTATTTGTGTGAGAAAACATGAGAAGCCTTTGATCTTTTTCACATTGACACACAGCTACTACTGTACTATAGGTGTACATATGCATGCAGAACACTTCTGTCACTGAACCATCTCTACCATTGTTTCTTTGTGAATAAATGCACAGATCCCGCATCTCTACCCTTGTAAAGCACACTCAAACTCAGTCGCAAAAAGTAAAGTGCAAACTTCAAAAAAGTATGTTTATATGACTGGAGACAAAAATAGGCATATATGATATACTGTATATACAGTGAGGGAAAAAAGTATTTGATCCCCAGCTGATTTTGTATGTTTGCCCACTGACAAAGAAATAATCAGTCTATAATTTTAATGGTAGGTGTATTTTAACAGTAAGAGGCAGAATAACAACAAAAAAATCAAGAAAAACGCATTTCAAAAAAGTTATAAATTGATTTGCATGTTAATGAGGGAAATAAGTATTTGATCCCCTATCAATCAGCAAGATTTCTGGCTCCCAGGTGTCTTTTATACAGGTAACGAGCTGAGATTAGGTGCTCCTAATCTCAGCTCGTTACCTGTATAAAAGACACCTGTCCACAGAAGCAATCAATCAATCAGATTCCAAACTCTCCACCATGGCCAAGACCAAAGAGCTGTCCAAGGATTTTAGGGACAAGATTGTAGACCTACACAATGCTGGAATGGGCTACAAGACCATCGCCAAGCAGCTTGGTGAGAAGGTGACAACAGTTGGTGCGATTATTCACAAATGGAAGAAACACAAAATAACTGTCAATCTCCCTCGGTCTGGGGCTCCATGCAAGATCTCTGTGGAGGGAGCTGAAGGTTCGAGTTGCCAAACATCATCCTCGAAACCTTAATGACTTGGAGAGGATCTGCAAAGAGGAGTGGGACAAAATCCCTCCTGAGATGTGTGCAAACCTGGTGGCCAACTACAAGAAACGTCTGACCTCTGTGATTGCCAACAAGGGTTTTGCCACCAAGTACTAAGTCGAAGGGGTCAAATACTTATTTCACTCATTAAAATGCAAATCAATTTATAACTTTTTGAAATGCATTTTTCTGTATTTTTTTGTTGTTATTCTGTCTCACTGTTAAAATATACCTACCATTAAAATTATAGACCGATCATTTCTTTGTCAGTGGCAAACGTACAAAATCAGCAGGGGAGCAAATACTTTTTTTCCTCACTGTAAGAACATAAGAACATAAGAATATAAGAAAGTTTACAAATGAGAGGAGGCCATTCGACCCATCATGCTTGTTTGGTGTCTATCCAGTCTATTTTTAAATGTTCCCAAATTTTCAGCTTCAACCACATCGCTGGGTAGTTTGTTCCAGATTGTGACAACTCTCTGTGTGAAGAAGCTGCCACTGACTCAGTGCTCATTGCCCGCAGCCGTGAGTCCGCAGCCTGTTAGCGAGGGACAACACAGCTGCGGCACATGAGCACCTCATCAGCGGACGTCAGCAGCAGCAGTGAAGAGACAGACAACGGCCTAAAAAGCCTAAACACTTATAACCATAACCTTAACCATATAGAAACCTTGTAGCCTTATAACCCTAACACTATAGCCCTAACCCTACAGCTCTGTAACCATATAACCCTAACCCTAACCCAAGTTTGGCGTGTCAGCAATGTAAACTGGCTCAAACCAGTGTGTGCACGTGGTGTCAGTGGGTTAGAGAACAATATCACAACATTGGACGTCTCTGTCCCATTGGCTTATAAGCGGATTTGCCCTGTCACTAAGTCAGGGAACAACATCACGAACATTGCTGTATCATCACGAAGTGGGACGTCCAACTTTGCCCAGAGCGCACCCCATTGGCCAAGTCCAGCGTCAAAGCTTGCGTGTAAAAGATAGGATCCCGGTTCCCAAAAAATATGTGCGAACTTGGACGCGATGTCCTGAATAACAATGTCGCGTCCAAGTTAGCGTCATTTTCAATTGGCTGACGTCCAAAATCATGACATCTTCCCTAACCCTAGAAACCCTACAGACTTATAACCCTAACCCAAGCCAAATACCCCTAAACCAAACCCTAGAAAACTTACACCCTTATAACCCCTACCCTAACCATAAAAACCGTATAGAATTATAACCATAACCCTAAGCATATTACCCTAAATGCAATTCACTAAACCATGTAGCCTTATAACCCTAACCCTAACCCTAACCCTATAGCAATAACCCTACAACTCTCTAACCCTATAAGGGTAACCCTAAAAACCCTAAAGAATTATAATCCCATCCCTAACCCTAAACCTAGCCCTAACCCTACCAACTCTGTAACCCTATAACCCTAAACCTAACCCTAAAAACCCTATAGACTTATAACCATAACCCTAACTATTAAACCCTAACCCTAACCTTGTCAGCCATATATATACTTATAACCATAACCCTAAACATATAACCCTGACTTTAAACCAAGAAATCTTTTAGCCTTATAACCCTAACCCTAAACCTAAACCAAGAGCCCTAACCCTACAGCTCTGTAACCCTATAACATGATCCCTAACCCTAGAACCCTACAGACTTATAACCCTAACGCAAACCAAATAACCCTAAACCAAACCCTAGATAAAATATAGCCTTATAACCCCAACCCTAACCTTAAAAGCCATATAGAATTATAACCGTAATCCAAAGCGTATAAACCTAAATGAAACACATTAAACCTTGTAATCCTAACCCTAACCCTAGCCCTAACCCTCCCAACTATGTAACCCTATAACCCTAACCCTATAGCAGTAACCCTAAAACTCTGTAATCCTATAACGGTAACCCTAACCCTAAAACCCTATAGAATTATAACCCTAAACCTAACCCTAACCCTAACACTACAGCAGTAACCCTACAACTCTGAAACCCTATTACCCTAAACCTAACCCTAAAAACCCTATAGACTTATAACCATAACCCTAAAATTTTATCCCTAACCCTAACCCTAACCCTAACTCTAACCAAACCCTAGATAAAATATAGCCTTATAACCCCAACCCTAACCTTAAAAGCCCTATAGAATTATAACCATAATCCAAAGCATATCACCCTAAATGAAACACAATAAACCTTGTAACATTATAACACTAGTGCTAACCCTAACCCTAACCCTAACCCTTACCAACTCTGCAACCCTATAACCCTAACCATAACCCTAACCCTATAGCAGTAACCCGACAACTCTGTAACCCTAACCCTAACCCTGACCAAAACCCTAACACTAACCTACCAACTCTGTAACCCCATGCACCAAACCAAACATTAACCCTAACCCTAAACCTATAGCAGTAATCTTACAACTCTGTAACCCTATTATGGTAACCCAAACCCTAAAAACCCTATAGAATTATAACTCTAACCCTAACCCTAACCCAAACTCTAGCCCTAACATTACCAACTCTGTAACCCTATTACCCTAAACATTACCCTATAAACCCGATAGACTTATAACCATAAACCTAACTATTTAACCCTATCCCTAACCTTGGAAACCTTATAGACTAATAACCATAACTCTAAACAAATAACCCTGACTTTAACCCAAGAAACATTGTAGCCTTATTATCCTAACCCTAACCCTAACCTACCAACTCTGTAAACCTATGACCCCAACCCAAACCCTAACCCTAACCCTAACCCTACAACTCTGTAACACTATAACGGGAACCCTAACCCTAACCCTAACCTACCAGCTCTGTAACCTTATGACCCCATCCCAAACCCTAACCCTAACCCTAACCCTATAGCAGTAACCCTACAACTCTGTAACCCTATTATGGTAAGCCTAACCCTAAAAACACTATAGAATTTTAACCCTAACCCGAACCCTAACTCTAACTCTAGACCTAACACTACCAACTCTGTAACCCTATAACCCTAAACATAACCCTATAAACCCGATAGACTTATAACAATAACCCTAACAATTTAATCGTATGCCTAACCTTGGAAACCTTATAGACTAATAACCATAACTCTAAAAATATAACCCTGACTTTAACCCTAGAAACGTTGTAACCATTTTACCCTAACCCTAACCCAAACCCTAACCTACCAACTCTGTAACCCTATGACCCCAACCCTAACCCTAACCCTAACCCTAACCTTATAGCAGTAACCTTAGAGCTCTGTAACCCTATAACGGTAACCCTAAGCATAAAAACCCCACAGATTTATAACCCAAACCCTAACCCTAACCCTACAACTCTGTAACAGTATAACGGTAAACCTAACCCTAACATTAACCTTATAGCAGTAACCTTACAACTCTGTAACCCTATAACCCTATCCCTAACCATAAAAACAATATAGGATTATAACCCTAACACTAACCTTAACCCTAACCGTAGATCTAAACCAACCAACTCTGTAACCCAATGAACCAAACCCTAACCCTAACCCTATAGCAGTAACACTACAACTCTGTAACCCTCTAACGGTTACCAATACCCTAAAAACCCTATTGAATTATAACCCTAACCCTAACCCTAACCCTAACCCTATAGCAGTAACCCGACAACTCTGTAACCCTATTATGGTAACCCTAACCGTAAAAACCCTATAGAATTATAACCCTAACCCTAACCCAAACCCTACAACTCTGTAACACTATAACGGTAACACTAACCCTAACCCTAATCTACCAGCTCTGTAACCTTATGACCCCAACCCTAACCCTAACCCTAACCCTAACCCTATAGCAGTAACCCGACAACTCTGTAACCCTATTATGGTAACCCTAACCGTAAAAACCCTATAGAATTATAACACTATCCCAAACCCCAAACCTAACCCTAACCCTAACCCCAACCCTTACCCAACTCTGTAAACCTATGACCCCATCCCTAACCCTAACCCTAGCCCTAACCCTACCAACTCTGAAACCCTATAACCCCATCCCTAACCATAAAAACCCTATAGAATTATAACCCTAACACTAACCTTAACCCTAACCGTAGATCTAAACCAACCAACTCTGTAACCCTATGACCCCAACCCTAACCCTTAACCTATAGCAGTAGCCCTACAACTCTGTAACCCTATTATGGTAACCCTAACCCTAAAAACCCTATAGAATTATAACCCTATCCCAAACCCCAAACTAACCCTAGCCCTAACCCTAACCCTTGCCCAGCTCTGTAAACCTATGACCCCATCCCAAACCCTAACCCTAACCCTAACCCTATAGCAGTAACCCTACAACTCTGTAACCCTAATACGGTAACCCTAACCCTAAAAACCCTATAGATTTTCATCTCTAACCCTAACCCTAACCCTTACTGTAGCCCAAACACCACCAACTCTGTAACCCTATTACCTTTAACATAACCCTATAAACCCGATAGACTTAAAATCATAACCCTAACTATTTAACCCTATCCCTAACCTTGGAAACCTTATAGACTAATAACCATAATTCTAAACATGTAACACTGAATTTAACCCAAGAAACATTGTAGCCTTATTACCCTAACTCTAACCCTAACCATAACCTACCAACTCTGTAAACCTATGACCCCAACCCAAACCCTAACCCTAACCCTAACCCTATCCCTAACCTTGGAAACCTTATAGACTAATAACCATAATTCTAAACATGTAACCCTGAATTTAACCCAAGAAACATTGTAGCCTTATTACCCTAACTCTAACCCTAACCATAACCTACCAACTCTGTAAACCTATGACCCCAACCCAAACCCAAACCCTAAACCTAACCCTATCCCTAACCTTGGAAACCTTATAGACTAATAACCATAATTCTAAACATGTAACCCTGAATTTAACCCAAGAAACATTGTAGCCTTATTACCCTAACTGTAACCCTAACCATAACCTACCAACTCTGTAAACCTATGAACCCAACCCAAACCCTAACCCTAACCCTAACCCTAGAGCAGTAACCCTACAATTCTGTAACCCTATTATGGTTAGCCTCAACCTAAAAACACTATAGAATTACAAATCTAACCCTAACCCTAAACCTAACCCTAACCCTACAACTCTGTAACACTATAATGGTAACCCAAACCCAAACCCTAACCTACCAGCTCTGTAACCTTATAACCCCAACCCAAACCCTAACCCTAACCCAAACCCTATAGCAGTAACCCTACAACTCTGTAACCCTATTATGGTAACCCTAACCCTAAAAACCCTATAGAATTATAACCCTATCCCAAACCCCAAACCTAACCCTAGCCCTAACCCTAACCCTTACCCAACTCTGTAAACCTATGACCCCATCCCAAATCCTAACCCTAACCCTATAGCAGTAACCCTACAACTATGTAACCCTATAACGGTAATGCTAACCCTAACAATCCTATAGAATTATAAAGCTAACCCTAACCCTAACCCTAACCATAATCCTACAACTCTGTAACATTATAACAGTAACCCTAACCCTATAGTAATAACCTGACAACTCTGTAACCTTATAACCCAATCCCTAACCATAAAAACCCTACAGAACTATAACCCTAACACTAACCCTAACCCTAAACCAAACCCTACAGCTCTATAACACTATAACGGAAAACCTAACCCAAACCCTAACCCTAACCCTAACCCTAGCCCTAACCCTACCAACTCTGTAACCCAATAACCCTATCCCAAACCATAAAAACCCTATAGAATTATAACCCTAACACTAACCCTAACCCTAACCGTAGATCTAAAACAACCAACTCTGTAACCCTATGACCCCAACCCTAACCCTAACCCTATAGCAGTAACCCTACAACTCTGTAACACTATTATGTTAACCGTGACCCTAAAAACCCTATAGAATTGTAACCTTAACCCTAACCCTGACCCTAACCCTAACCCAACTCTGGAAACCTATGACCCCAGCCCAAACCCTATCCCTAACCCTAACCCTTTAGCAGTAACCATACAACTCTGTAACCCTATTACGGTAACCCTAACCCTAAAAACCCTATAGAATTATAACTCTAACCCTAACCCTAACCCTAATTCTAGCCCTAACACTACCAACTGTGTAACCCTATTTCCCTAAACAGAACCCTATAAACCCGATAGACTTATAAACATAACCTTAACTATTTAACCCCATTCCTAACCTTGGAAACCTCATAAACTAAAACCATAACTCTAAACATATTACTCTGACTTTAACCCAAGAAATATTGTAGCCTTATTACCCTAACCCTAACCCAAACCCTAAACTACCAACTCTGTAACCCTATGACCCCAACCCTAACCCAAACCCTAACCCTATCCTTATAGCAGTAACCTTACAACTCTGTAACCCTATGACGGTAACCCTAGCCCTAACAACCCTATAGAAATATAACCCTAACCCTAACCATAACCCTAATCCTACAACTCTGTAACACTATAACGGAAACCCTAATCCTAATCCTAACCATAGCCCGAACCTTACCAACTCTGTAACCCTATAACCCTATCCCTAACCATAAAAACCATATAGAATCATAACCCTAACACTAACACTAACCCTAACCCTACAACTCTGTAACACTATAACGGAAAACCTAACCCTAGCCCTAACCCTACCAACTCTGTAACCCTATAACCCTATCCCTAACCATAAAAATCCTATAGAATTATAAACCTAACACAAACCTTAATCCTAACTGTAGATCTAAACCAACTAACTCTGTAACCCTATGGCCCCAACCCTAACCCTAACCCTATAGCAGTAACCCTACAACTCTGTAACCCTATTATGGTAACCCTAACCATAAATACCCTATAGAATTATAACCCTAACCCTAACCCTAACCCTAACCCAACTCTGTAAACCTATGACCCCAACCCAAACCCTAACCCTAACTCTATAGCAGAAACACAACAACTCTGTAACCCTATTACGGTAACCCTAACCCTAAAAACCCTATAGAATTATAACTCTAACCCTAACCCTAACCCTAACCCTAACCCTAACCCATATATTATTAACTTTAACCCAAGAAACATTGTAGCCTTATTACCCTAACCCTAACCCAAACCATAACCTACCAACTTATAACCCTATGACCATAACCCTAACCCAAACCATAACCCTTCAACTCTGTAACATTATAACGGTAACCCTAACCCTAACACTAACCCTAACCCTAACCCTAATCCTACAACTCTGTAACACTATAGCGGTAACCCTAACCCTAACACTATACTAGTGACCTGACAACTCTGTGACCCTATAACCCTATCCCAAACCATAAAAACCCTAACCCTAACCCTAACCCTATAGGATTATAACCCAAACACTAACCCTAACCCTAACCCTAACCCTACAACTCTGGAACATTATAACGGTAACCCTAACCCTAACCCTAGCCCTAAACCTACCAACTCTGTAAGCCTATAACCCTATCCCTAACCACAAAAACCCTATAGAATTATAACTCTAACACTAACCCTAAACCTAACCCTACAACTCTGTAACACTTTAACGGTAACCCTAACGCTAACCCTAACACTAACCCAAAACCTAACCGAAGATCTAAACCAACCAACTCTGTAACCCTATGACCCCAACCCTAACCCTAACCTATAGCAGTAACCCTACAACTTTGTAACCCTATTATGGTAACCCTAACCCTAAATACCCTCTAGAATTATAAACTTAACCCTAACCCTAACCCTAACCTTAACCCTAACCCTATCCCTAACCCTAACCCTATAGCAGTAACCCTACAACTCTGTAACCGTATTACGGTAACCCTAACCCTAAAAACCCTATAGAATTATAACTCCTACCCTAACCCTAACCCTAACACTTATTTCCCTGACTTTAACCCAAGAAACATTGTAGCCTTATTACCCTAACCCTAACCCTAACCCTAACAACCCAATAGAATTTACCCTAACCCTAACCCAACCCCTAACCCTACAACTCTGTAACACTATAATGGTAACGCTATAACCCTCACCCTATAGTAGTATCCAGACAACTCTGTATCCCTAAAACCCTATCCCTAACCAAGAAAACCCTATAGAATTATAACCCTAACACTAACCCAAACCTTAACCGTAGACCTAAACATACCAACTCTATAACCCTATGTCCCCAACTCTAACCCTAACCCTAACCCTAACTTTATAGCAGTAACCTTACAACTCTGTAACCCTATAATGGTAACCCTAACCCTAACAACCCTATAGAATTATAACCCTAACCCTAACCCAAACCCTAACCATAACCCTTCAACTCTGTAACATTATAACGGTAACCCTAACCCTTACCCTAACCCAATAGTAGTGACCTGACAACTCTGTAGCCCTATAATCCTGTCCCTAACCATTAAAAATCTATAGAATTATAACCCTAACCCTAACCAAAACCCTAACCATAACCCTTCAACTCTGTAACATTATAACGGTAACCCTAGCCCTTACCCTAACCCAATAGTAGTATCCAGACAACTCTGTATCCCTAAAACCCTATCCCTAACCAAGAAAACCCTATAGAATTATAACCCTAACACTAACCCAAACCTTAACCGTAGACCTAAACATACCAACTCTATAACCCTATGTCCCCAACTCTAACCCTAACCCTAACCCTAACTTTATAGCAGTAACCTTACAACTCTGTAACCCTATAATGGTAACCCTAACCCTAACAACCCTATAGAATTATAACCCTAACCCTAACCCAAACCCTAACCATAACCCTTCAACTCTGTAACATTATAACGGTAACCCTAACCCTTACCCTAACCCAATAGTAGTGACCTGACAACTCTGTAGCCCTATAATCCTGTCCCTAACCATTAAAAATCTATAGAATTATAACCCTAACCCTAACCCAAACCCTAACCATAACCCTTCAACTCTGTAACATTATAACGGTAACCCTAACCCTTACCCTAACCCAATAGTAGTATCCAGACAACTCTGTATCCCTAAAACCCTATCCCTAACCAAGAAAACCCTATAGAATTATAACCCTAACACTAACCCAAACCTTAACCGTAGACCTAAACATACCAACTCTATAACCCTATGTCCCCAACTCTAACCCTAAGCCTAACCCTAACTTTACAGCAGTAACCTTACAACTCTGTAACCCTATAATGGTAACCCTAACCCTAACAACCCTATAGAATTATAACCCTAACCCTAACCCAAACCCTAACCATAACCCTTCAACTCTGTAACATTAAAACGGTAACCCTAACCCTTACCCTAACCCAATAGTAGTGACCTGACAACTCTGTAGCCCTATAACCCTGTGCCTAACCATTCAAAATCTATAGAATTATAACCCTTACATAAACCCTCACCCTAACCATAACCCTACAACTCTGTAACATTATAACGGTAACACTAAACCTAACGCTAACCCTAACCCTAACCCTAACCCTAGCCCTACCAACTCTGTAACCCTATAACCCAATCCCTAACCATAAAAACCCTATAGAATTATAACCCTAACACTAACCCTAACCCTAACCCTAATCCTACAACTCTGTAACACTATAGCGGTAACACTAACCCTAACCCCAAACTCTAACCCTAACCCTAACCCTAGCCCTAGCCCTAACCCTACCAAATCTGTAACCCTATAACCCTTACCCTATATTAATTACCAGACAACTCTATAACACTATAACCCTATCCACAACCAAAAAAACCCCTATAGAATTATAACCCTAACACTCACCCTAACCCTAACCCTAACCCTACAACTCTGTAACATTATAACGGTAACCCTAACCCTAACCATATAGTAGTAACCTGAAAACTCTGTAACCTTACAACCCGATCCCTACCATAAAAACCCTTTAGAATTATAATCCTAACAATAACCCTAACCCTAACCCTACAACTCTGTAACACTATAACGGTAAACCTAACCCTAGCCCTAACCCTACCAACTCTGTAACCCTATAACCCTATCCCTAACCATACAAATCCTATAGAATTATAAACCAAACACAAACCTTAATCCTAACTGTAGATCTAAACCAACTAACTCTGTAACGCTATGGCCCCAACCCTAACCCTAACCCTATAGCAGTAACCCTACAACTCTGTAACCCTATTATGGTAACCCTAACCCTAAATACCCTATAGAATTATAAACCTAACCCTAACCCTAACCCTAACCCAACTCTGTAAACCTATGACCCCAACCCAAACCCTAACCCTAACCCTATAGCAGTAACCCTACAACTCTGTAACCCTATTATGGTAACCCTAACCCTAAATACCCTATAGAATAATTACCCTAACCCTAACCCAAACCATAACCTACCAACTTATAACCCTATGACCATAACCCTAACCCAAACCATAACCCTTCAACTCTGTAACATTATAACGGTAACCCTAACCCTTACCCTAACCCTAACCCTAACCCTATAGTAGTGACCTGACAACTCTGTAACCCTATAACCCTTTCCCTAACCATAAAAATCCTATTGAATAATAACCCTAACACTAACCTTAATCCTAACCGTAGATCTAAACCAACCAACTCTGTAACCCTATGACCCCAACCCTAAACCTAACCAAACCATAACCTACCAACTTATAACCCTATGACCATAACCCTAACCCAAACCATAACCCTTCAACTCTGTAACATTATAACGGTAACCCTAACCCTTACCCTAACCCTAACCCTAACCCTATAGTAGTGACCTGACAACTCTGTAACCCTATAACCCTATCCCAAACCATAAAAACCCTAACCCTAACCCTAACCCTATAGGATTATAACCCAAACACTAACCCTAACCCTAACCCTAACCCTACAACTCTGGAACATTATAACGGTAACCCTAACCCTTACCCTAACCCAATAGTAGTGACCTGACAACACTGTAGCCCTATAATCCTGTCCCTAACCATTAAAAATCTATAGAATTATAACCCTAACCCTAACCCAAACCCTAACCATAACCCTTCAACTCTGTAACATTATAACGGTAACCCTAACCCTTACCCTAACCCAATAGTAGTATCCAGACAACTCTGTATCCCTAAAACCCTATCCCTAACCAAGAAAACCCTATAGAATTATAACCCTAACACTAACCCAAACCTTAACCGTAGACCTAAACATACCAACTCTATAACCCTATGTCCCCAACTCTAACCCTAACCCTAACCCTAACTTTACAGCAGTAACCTTACAACTCTGTAACCCTATAATGGTAACCCTAACCCTAACAACCCTATAGAATTATAACCCTAACCCTAACCCAAACCCTAACCATAACCCTTCAACTCTGTAACATTAAAACAGTAACCCTAACCCTTACCCTAACCCAATAGTAGTGACCTGACAACTCTGTAGCCCTATAACCCTGTCCCTTACCATTCAAAATCTATAGAATTATAACCCTTACATAAACCCTCACCCTAACCATAACCCTACAACTCTGTAACATTATAACGGTAACACTAAACCAAACGCTAACCCTAACCCTAACCCTAACCCTAGCCCTACCAACTCTGTAACCCTATAACCCAATCCCTAACCATAAAAACCCTATAGAATTATAACCCTAACACTAACCCTAACCCTAACCCTAATCCTACAACTCTGTAACACTATTACGGTAAACCTAACACTAGCCCTAACCCTACCAACTCTGTAACCCTATAACCCTATTCCTAACCATAAAAACCCTATAGAATTATAAACCTAACACTAACCCTAACCCTAACTGTAGCCCTACAACTCTGTAACACTATAACGGTAACCCTAACCCTAACCCTAACCCTATTCCTAAACCCAACCCTAGCCCTAAACCCTACCACCTCTGAAACCCTATAACCCTATCCATAACCATAAAAATCCTATAGAATTATAACCCTAACCCTAACCCTAACCCTAACCCAACTCTGTAAACCTATGACCCCAACCCAATCCCTAACCCTAACCCTATAGCAGAAACCCAACAACTCTGTAACCCTATTACGGTAACCCTAACCCTAAAACCCTATAGAATTATAACTCTAACCCTAACCCTAACCCTAACCCATATATTATTAACTTTAACCCAAGAAACATTGTGCCAATATTACCCTAACCCTAACCCAAACCATAACCTACCAACTTATAACCCTATGACCATAACCCTCACCCAAACCATAACCCTTCAACTCTGTAACATTATAACGGTAACCCTAACCCTTACCCTAACCCTAACCCTAACACTATAGTAGTGACCTGACAACTCTGTAACCCTATAACCCTATCCCAAACCATAAAAACCCTATAGAATTATAACCCAAACACTAACCCTAACCCTAACCCTAACCCTACAACTCTGGAACATTATAACGGTAACCCTAACCCTAACCCTAACCCTAACCCTAGCCCTAACCCTACCAACTCTGTAAGCCTATAACCCTATCCCTAACAACAAAAACCCTATAGAATTATAACTCTAACACTAACCCTAAACCTAACCCTACTACTCTGTAACACTTTAACGGTAACCCTAACGCAAACCCTAACACTAACCCAAAACCTAACCGAAGATCTAAACCAACCAACTCTGTAACCCTATGACCCCAACCCTAACCCTAACCTATAGCAGTAACCCTACAACTTTGTAACCCTATTATGGTAACCCTAACCCAAAATACCCTCTAGAATTATAAACTTAACCCTAACCCTAACCCTAAACTTAACCCTAACCCTAACCCAACTCTGTAAACCTATGACCCCAACCCAAACCCTATCCCTAACCCTAACCCTATAGCAGTAACCCTACAACTCTGTAACCGTATTACGGTAACCCTAACCCTAAAAACCCTATAGAATTATAACTCTAACCCTAACCCTAACTCTAGCCCTAACACTACCAACTCTGTAACCCTATAACCCTAACCCTATAGTAATTACCAGACAAGTCTATAACCGTATAACCCTATCCACAACCATAAAAACCCTATAGAATTATAACCCTAACACTAACCCTAACCCTAACCCTACAACTCTATAACACTATAACGGTAAACCTAACCCTAGCCCTAACCCTACCAACTCTGTAACCCTATAACCCTATCCCTAACCATAAAAATCCTATAGAATTATAAACCTAACACAAACCTTAATCCTAACTGTAGATCTAAACCAACTAACTCTGTAACCCTATGGCCCCAACCCTAACCCTAACCCTATAGCAGTAACCCTACAACTCTGTAACCCTATTATGGAAACCCTAACCCTAAATACCCAATAGAATTATAACCCTAACCCTAACCCTAACCCTAACCCAACTCTGTAAACCTATGACCCCAACCCAAACCCTAACCCTAACCCTATAGCAGTAACCCAACAACTCTGTAACCCTATTACGGTAACCCTAACCCTAAAAACCCTATAGAATTATAACCCTAACCCTAACCCATATATCATTAACTTTATCCCAAGAAACATTGTAGCCTTATTACCCTAACCCTAACCCAAACCATAACCTACCAACTTATAACCCTATGACCATAACCCTAACCCAAACCATAACCCTTCAACTCTGTAACATTATAACGGTAACCCTAACCCTTACCCTAACCCTAAACTTAACCCTAACCCTATAGTAGTGACCCTACAACTCTGTAACCCTATTATGGAAACCCTAACCCTAAAAACCCTATAGAATTATAACCCTAACCCTAACCCTAACCCTAACCCAAACCATAACCCTTCAACTCTGTAACATTATAACAGTAACCCTAACCCTTACCCTAACCCTTACCCTAACACTATAGTAGTGACCTGACAACTCTGCAGCCCTATAACCCTTACCGAACAATAAAAAATCTATCGAATTATAACCCTTACACTAACCCTAACCCTAACCCTACAACTCTGTAACTTTATAACGGTAACCCTCAACCTAACCCTAACTCCAACCCTAACCCTAAAAACCCTATTGAATTATAACTCTAACCCTAACCCTAAAAACCCTATTGAATTATAACTCTAACCCTAACCCTAACCCTAACTCTAGCCCTATATCACTAAAAACTCTTTAACCCTATAACCCTAACCCTATAGTAGTAACCAGACAACTCTATAACCTTATAACCCTATCCATAACAATAAAAACCCTATAGAATTATATCCCTAACACTAACCCTAACCCTAACCCTAACCCTTCAACTCTGAAGAATTATAACGGTAACGCTAACCCTAACCCTAACCCTAATCCTAACCCTAGCCCTAACCCTACCAACTCTGTAACCCTATAACCCTATTCCTAACCTTGAAAACCCTAAAGAATTATAACCCTAACACTAACCCTAACCCTAACCCTAACCCAAGCCCTAACCCTACCAACTCTGAAAGCCTATAAACTTATCCCTAACCACGAAAACCCTATAGAATTATAACTCTAACACTAAACCTAACCCTAACCCTACAACTCTGAAACACTAGAACGGTAACCCTAACGCTAACCCTAACCCTAACCCTAACCATAAAAAATCTTTAGAAATATAACCCTAACACTAACCCTAACCCTAACCATACAACTCTGTAACATTATATCGGTAACTCTAACTCTAACCCTAACCCTAACCCTAACCCTAACCCTAACCCTAACAATAGCCCTAGCCCTACCAACTCCGTAAACCTATAACCCTGTCCTTAACCATAAAAACCCTATAGAATTATAACCCTAACACTAACCCTAACCCTAACCCTAACCCTACAACTCTTTAACACTATAATGGTAACCCTAACCCTAACCCTAACCCTAACCCTACAACTCTTTAACACTATAATGGTAACCCTAACGCTAACCCTAACCCTAACCCTAACCATAAAAAATCTTTAGAAATATAACCCTAACACTAACCCTAACCCTAACCATACAACTCTGTAACATTATATCGGTAACTCTAACTCTAACCCTAACCCTAACCCTAACACTAACCCTAACCCTAACAATAGCCCTAGCCCTACCAACTCTGTAAACCTATAACCCTATCCGAAACCATAAAAACCCTATAGAATTATAAAACTAACACTAACCCTAACCCAAACCGTAGACCTAAACCTATCAACTCAATAACCCTTAGACTCCATTCCAAACCCTAACCCTAACCCTAACCTTATAGCAGTAACCTTAAAACTCTGTAACCCTATAACAGTAACACTAACACTAACAACCCTATAGAATTATAACCCTAACACTAACCATAACCCTAATCCTTACCCTAACCCTACAACTCTGTTCCACTATAATGGTAACCCTAATGCTAACTCTAACCCTAACCCTAACCCTAACCATAACCCTTCAACTCTGTAACATTATAACGGTAACCCTAACCCTTAACCTAACCCTAACCCTAACCATATAGTAGTGACCTGACAACTCTGTAACCCTATAACCCTATCCCTAACCATGAGAAATCTATAGAATTTTAACATTAACCCTAACCCTAACCCTAACCTTAACCCTAAAACTCTGTAACACTGTAACGGTAACCCTAACCCAAACCCTAGCCCTAACCCTACCAACTCTGTAAGCCTATAACCCTATCCCTAACCACAAAAACCCTATAGAATTATAACTCTAACACTAACCCTAATCCTAACCCTAACCCTACAACTCTGAAACACTAGAACGGTAACCCAAACGCTAACACTAACCCTAACCCTAACCCTAGCCCTAACCCTTCACAATCTTTTACCCTATAACCCTAACCCTATAGTAGTAACCAGACAACTCTATAACCCTATAACCCTATCCATAACCATAAAAACCCTTTGGAATTATAACCCTAACACTAACCCTAACCCTAGCCCTAATACTACAACTCTGTAACACTATTACGGTAAATCTAACCCTAACCCTAATCCTAGCCCAAGCCCTGCAGACTCTGTAACCCTACAACCCTATCCCTAACCATAAAAACCCTATAGAATAATAAACCTAACTCTAACCCTAACCCTAACCCTAACCCTAACCCTAACCCTAACTCTAGCACTAACTCTACCAACTCTGTAACCCTATAACCCTATCCCTAACCTTGAAAACCCTATAGAATTATAACCCTAACACTAACACTAACGCTAACCCTTACCCTATCCCTAACCTTACCACTTTGTAACACTATAACGGTAACCCTAACCCTAACCCTAACCCTCACCCTAACCCTAACCCTAGCCCTAGCCTTACCAACACTGTAACCCTATAACCCTATCCCTCACCATAATTACCCTATAGAATTATAACCCTAACACTAACCCTAACCCTAACCCTACCACTCGGTAACACTATAAAGGTAACCCTAACCCTAACCCTAACCCTTATCCTAACCCTAACCCTAACCCTATAGTAGTAACCTGACAACTCTGTAACCCTATAACCCTATCCCTAACCATAAAAACCCTATAGAATTATAACCCTAACACTAACCTTAATCCTAACCATAGATCTAAACCAACCAACTCTGTAACCCTATGACCACAACCCTAACCCTAACCCTATAGCAGTAACCCCACAACTCTGTAACCCTATTATGGTAACCCTAACCCTAAATACCCTATAGAATTCTAACTCTAACCCTTACCCTAACCCTAACCAAACTCTGTAAACATATGACCCCAGCCCAAACCCTAACCCTAACCCTATAGCAGTAACCCTACAACTCTGTAACCCTATTATGGTAACCCTAACCCTAAAAACCCTATAGAATTATAACTCTAACCCTAACCCTAACCCTAACACTTATTTCCCTGACTTTAACCCAAGAAACATTGTAGCCTTATTACCCTAACCCTAACGCAAACCATAACCTATCTACTTATAACCCTATGACCCTAACCCAAACCCTAACAACCCAATAGAATTTACCCTAACCCTAACCCTAACCCTAACCCTAACCCTAACCCTAACCCTAACCCTAACCCTAACCCTACAACTCTGTAACCCTATTATGGTAACCCTAACCCTAAAAACCCTATAGAATTATAACTCTAACCCTAACCCTAACCCTAACACTTATTTCCCTGACTTTAACCCAAGAAACATTGTAGCCTTATTACCCTAACCCTAACGCAAACCATAACCTATCTACTTATAACCCTATGACCCTAACCCTAACCCTAACAACCCAATAGAATTTACCCTAACCCTAACCCAAACCCTAACCCTAACCATAACCCTACAACTCTGTAACATTATAACGGTAATCCTAAACCTAACGCTAACCCTAACCCTAACCCTAGCCCTACCAACTCTGTAACCCTATAACCCAAACCCTAACCACAAAAACCCTATAGAATTATAACTCTAACACTAACCCTAAACCTAACCCTACAACTCTGTAACACTTTAACGGTAACCCTAACGCTAACCCTAACACTAACCCAAAACCTAACCGAAGATCTAAACCAACGAACTCTGTAACCCTATGACCCCAACCCTAACCCTAACCTATAGCAGTAACCCTACAACTCTGTAACCCTATTATGGTAACCCTAACCCTAAATACCCTCTAGAATTATAAACTTAACCCTAACCCTAACCCTAACCTTAACCCTAACCCTAACCCAACTCTGTAAACCTATGAACCCTTCCCAAACCCTATCCCTAACCCGAACCCTATAGCAGTAACCCTACAACTCTGTAACTGTATTACGGTAACCCTAACCCTAAAAACCCTATAGAATTATAATTTTAACCCTAACCCTAACTCTAGCACTAACTCTACCAACTCTGTAACCCTATAACCCTATCCCTAACCTTGAAAACCCTATAGAATTATAACCCTAACACTAACACTAACGCTAACCCTTACCCTATCCCTAACCTTACCACTTTGTAACACTATAACGGTAACCCTTACCCTAACCCTAACCCTCACCCTAACCCTAACTCTAGCCCTAGCCTTACCAACACTGTAACCCTATAACCCTATCCCTAACCATAATTACCCTATAGAGTTATAACCCTAACACTAACCCTAACCCTAACTCTAACCCTAACCCAATTCCTAATTCTAACCCTAACCCTAATCCAACAACTCTGTAACACTATAACGGTAACCCTAACCCAAACCCTAACCCTAATCCTAACCCTAACCCTAAACCTAGCCCTAACCCTACCAACTCTGTAATCCTATAACACTATCCCTAACCACAAAAACCCTATATAATTATAACCCTAACACTAACGCTAATGCTAACCCTTACCCTAACCCTAACCTTACCACTCTGTAACACTATAACGGTAACCCTAACCCTAACCCTAACCCTATTCCTAACCCTATCCCTGGCCCTAACCCTACCAACTCTGTAACCCTATAACCCTGTCCCTAACCATAAAAACCCTTTAGAATTATAACCCTAACACTAACCCTAACCCTAACCCTAATCCTACAACTCTGTAACAATATAACGGTAACCCTAACCCAAACCCTAACCCTAATCCTAACCCTAACCCTAAACCTAGCCCTAACCCTACCAGCTCTGTAATCCTATAACCCTATCCCTAACCACAAAAACCCTATAGAATTATTACCCTAACACTAGCCCTAACCCTATAACTCTGTAACACTATAATGGTAACCCTAATTCTAACCCAAACCCTAGCCCTAGCCCTTCCACTTCTGAAACCCTATTACCCTATCCATTACCATACAATCCCTATAGAATTATAACCCTATCCCTAACCCTAACCCTAACCCTATAGCAGTAACCCCACAACTCTGTAACTCTAATATGGTAACCCTAACACTAACAACCCTATAGAATTATAACCCTAACACTAACCCTATCCCTCACCCTAATCCTACAACTCTGTAACAGTATAAAGGTAACCCTAACCATAAAAACCCTATGGAATTTTAACCTGAACGCTATCCCTAACCCTAACCCTAACCCTAACCCTAACCCTGATAACCATAACTCTAAACATATGACCCTGACTTTAACCCAAGAAACATTGTAGCCTTATTACCCTAAACCTAACCCTAACCCTAACCCTACCAACTCTGTAACCCTAAAACCCTATCCCTAACCATAAAAACCTATAGAATTATAACACTAACACTAGCCCTAAACCTAACCGTAGATCGAAACCAACCAACTCTGTAACCCTATGACCCCAACCCTAACCCTAACCCTATAGCAGTAACCCTACAACTCTGTAACCCCATTATGGTAACCCTAACCCTAAAAACCGAATAGAATTATAACCCTAACACTAACCCTTACCCTAACCCTAACCTTACCACTCTGTAACATTATAACGGTAACCCTAACCCTAACCCTAACCCTATTCCTAACCCTAACCCTGGCCCTAACCCTACCAACTCTGTAACCCTATAACCCTATCCATAACCATAAAAACCCTATAGAATTATAACGCTAACCCTAACCCTAACCCTAACCCTAGCCCTAACCCTACCAACTCTGTAACCCTATAACCCTATCCATAACCATAAAAACCCTATAGAATTATAACCCTAACACTAACCCTAACCCTAACCCTAACCTTACAACTCTGTAACATTATAAAGGTAACCCTAACCCTAACACTAACCCTAGCCCTAGCCCTACCAACACTGTGACCCTATAACCCTATCCCTAACCATAATAACCCTATAGAATTATAACCCTAACCCTAACCCTAACCCTACAACTCTGTAACACTATAACGGTAACCCTAACCCTAACCCTAACACTTACCCTAACCCTAACCCTAATCCTACAACTCTGTAACACTATTACGGTAAACCTAACACTAGCCCTAACCCTACCAACTCTGTAACCCTATAACCCTATTCCTAACCATAAAAACCCTATAGAATTATAAACCTAACATTAACCCTAACCCTAACTGTAGCCCTACAACTCTGTTACACTATAACGGTAACCCTAACCCTAACCCTAACCCTATTCCTAAACCCAACCCTAGCCCTAAACCCTACCACCTCTGAAACCCTATAACCCTATCCATAACCATAAAATCCCTATAGAATTATAACCCTAACCCTCACCCTAATCCTACAACTCTGTAACAGTTTAAAGGTAACCCTAACCATAAAAACCCTATGGAATTATAACTCGAACCCTATCCCTAACCCTAACCCTAACCCTATCCCTAACCCTAACCCTGATAACCATAACTCTAAACATATGACCCTGACTTTAACCCAAGAAACATTGTAGCCTCATTACCCTAAACCTAACCCTAACTCTAACCCTACCAACTATGTAACCCTATAACCGTATCCGTAACCATAGAACACAATAGAATAATTACCCTAACACTAACCCTAACCCTAACCGAAGATCAAAACCAACCAACTCTGTAACACTATGACCGCAACCCTAACCCTAACCCTAACCCTAACCCTATCTCTAACCCTATAGAATTTAAACCCTATCCCTAACCCTAACCCTCAGCCTAACCCTAACCCTAGCCCTAGCCCTACCAACACTGTAACCCTATAACCCTATCCCTAACCATAAAAACCTATAGAATTATAACACTAACACTAACCCTAAACCTAACCGTAGATCGAAACCAACCAACTCTGAAACCCTATGACCCCAACCCTAAACCTAACCCTATAGCAGTAACCCTACAACTCTGTAACCCTATTATGGTAACCCTAACCCTAAAAACCGAATAGAATTATAACCCTAACCCTAACCCAAACCCTAACCTAACTCTGTAACCCTATGACCCCAACCCTAACCCTAACCATAAAAAATCTTTAGAATTATAACCCTAACACTAACCCTAACCCTAACCATACAACTCTGTAACATTATATCGGTAACCCTAACTCTAACCCTAACCCTAACCCTAACCTTATAGCAGTAACCTTACAACTCTGTAACCCTATAACAGTAACACTAACACTAACAACCCTATAGAATTATAACCCTAACACTAACCATAACCCTAATCCTAACCCTAACCCTACAACTCTGTTCCACTATAATAGTAACCCTAATGCTAACTCTAACCCTAACCCTAACCCTAACCATAACCCTTCAACTCTGTAACATTATAACGGTAACCCTAACCCTTAACCTAACCCTAACCCTAACCCTATAGTAGTGACCTGACAACTCTGTAACCCTATAACCCTATCCCTAACCATGAGAAATCTACAGAATTTTAACCCTAACCCTAACCCTAACCCTAACCCTAACCCTAAAACTCTGTAACACTGTAACGGTAACCCTAACCCAAACCCTAGCCCTAACCCTACCAACTCTGTAAGCCTATAACCCTATCCCTAACCATAAAAACCTATAGAATTATAACACTAACACTAACCCTAAACCTAACCGTAGATCGAAACCAACCAACTCTGAAACCCTATGACCCCAACCCTAAACCTAACCCTATAGCAGTAACCCTACAACTCTGTAACCCTATTATGGTAACCCTAACCCTAAAAACCGAATAGAATTATAACCCTAACCCTAACCTAACTCTGTAACCCTATGACCCCAACCCTAACCCTAACCATAAAAAATCTTTAGAATTATAACCATAACACTAACCCTAACCCTAACCATACAACTCTGTAACATTATATCGGTAACCCTAACTCTAACCCTAACCCTAACCCTAACCCTAACACTAACCCTAACCGTAGCCCTAGCCCTACCAACTCCGTAACCCTATAACCCTGTCCTTAACCATAAAAACCCTATAGAATTATAACCCTAACACTAACCCTAACCCTAACCATACAACTCTGTAACATTATATTGGTAACCCTAACTCTAACCCTAACCCTAACCCTAACCCTAACAATAACCCTAACCGTAGCCCTAGCCCTACCAACTCCGTAACCCTATAACCCTGTCCTTAACCATAAAAACCCTATAGAATTATAACCCTAACACTAACCCTAACCCTAACCCTAACCCTACAACTCTTTAACACTATAATGGTAACCCTAACCCTAACCCTAACCCTAACCATAGCCCTAACCCTACCAACTCTGTAAACCTACAACCCTATCCGAAACCATAAAAACCCTACAGAATTATAAAACTAACACTAACCCTAACCCAAACCGTAGACCTAAACCTATCAACTCAATAACCCTTAGACTCCATTCCAAACCCTAACCCTAACCCTAACCTTATAGCAGTAACCTTACAACTCTGTAACCCTATAACAGTAACACTAACACTAACAACCCTATAGAATTATAACCCTAACACTAACCATAACCCTAATCCTAACCCTAACCCTACTACTCTGTTCCACTATAATGGTAACCCTAATGCTAACTCTAACCCTAACCCTAACCCAAACCATAACCCTTCAACTCTGTAACATTATAACGGTAACCCTAACCCTTAACCTAACCCTAACCCTAACCCTATAGTAGTGACCTGACAACTCTGAAACCCTATAACCCTATCCCTAACCATGAGAAATCTATAGAATTTTAACCCTAACCCTAACCCTAACCCTAACCCTAACCCTAAAACTCTGTAACACTGTAACGGTAACCCTAACCCAAACCCTAGCCCTAACCCTACCAACTCTGTAAGCCTATAACCCTATCCCTAACCACAAAAACCCTATAGAATTATAACTCTAAAAATAACCCTAATCCAAACCCTAACCCTACAACTCTGAAACACTAGAACGGTAACCCAAACGCTAACCCTAACCCTAACCCTAACCCTAGCCCTAACCATTCAAAATCTTTTACCCTATAACCCTAACCCTATAGTAGTAACCAGACAACTCTATAACCCTATAACCCTATCCATAACCATAAAAACCCTTTGGAATTATAACCCTAACACTAACCCTAACCCTAGCCCTAATCCTACAACTCTGTAACACTATTACGGTAAACCTAACCCTAACCCTAATCCTAGAACAAGCCCTACAGACTCTGTAACCCTACAACCCTATCCCTAACCATAAAAACCCTATAGAATAATAAACCTAACCCTAACCCTAACCCTAACCCTAACTCTAGCACTAACTCTACCAACTCTGTAACCCTATAACCCTATCCCTAACCTTGAAAACCCTATAGAATTATAACCCTAACACTAACACTAACGCTAACCCTTACCCTAACCCTAACCTTACCACATTGTAACACTATAACAGTAACCCTAACCCTAACCCTCACCCTTACCCTAACCCTAGCCCTAGCCTTACCAACACTGTAACCCTATAACCCTATCCCTAACCATAATTACCCTATAGAATTATAACCCTAACACTAACCCTAACCCTAACCCTACCACTCGGTAACACTATAAAGGTAACCCTAACCCTAACCCTAACCCTATTCTTAATCCTAACCCTAACCCTAACCCTACAACTCTGTAACATTATAACGGTAACCCTCACCCTAACCCTAAACCTAGCCCTAGCCCTACCAACACTGTAACCCTATAACCCTATACCTAACCATAATAACCCTATAGAATTATAATCCCTAACACTAACCCTAACCCTAACCCTACCACTCTGTAACACTATAACGGTAACCCTAACCCTAACCCTAACCCTAACCCTATTCCTAACCCTAACCCTAGCCATAACCCTACAACTCTGTAACAATATAACGGTAACCCTAACCCTAACCCTAACCCTAACCCTAACTCTAGCCCTAACACTTTAAAATCTTTTACCCTATAACCCTAACCCTATAATAGTAACCAGGCCACTCTATAATCTTATAACCCTATCCATAACCATTGAAACCCTATAGAATTATAACCCTAACACTAACCCTAACCCTAACCCTAATCCTACAACTATGTAACACTATTACGGTAAACCTAACACTAGCCCTAACCCTACCAACTCTGTAACCCTATAACCCTATTCTTAACCACAAAAACCCTATAGATTTATAACTCTAACTCTAACCGTAACCCTAACCCTAACCCTACACCTCTGTAACACTATAACGGTAACCCTAACGCTAACCCTAACCCTAACCCTAGCCCTAACCCTACCAACTCTGTAACCCTAAAACCCTATCCCTAACCATAAAAACCTATAGAATTATAACACTAACACTAACCCTAAACCTAACCGTAGATCGAAACCAACCAACTGAGTAACCCTATGACCCCAACCCTAACCCTAACCCTAAAGCAGTAACCCTTCAACTCAGTAACCCTATTATGGTAACCCTAACACTAAAAACCCTATAGAATTATAAGTCTAACCCAAACCCTAACCCTAACCCTAACCCATATATCCCTGACTTTAACCCAAGAAACATTGTAGCCTTATTACCCTAACCCTAACCCAAGCCATAACCTACCAACTTATAACCCTATGACCCTAACACTAACCCTAACCCTAACCCTAACAGCCCAATAGAATCTACCCTAACCCTAACCCTACAACTCTGTAACATTATAACGGTAAACCTAACCCGAAACCTAACCCTAACCCTAGCCCTTGCCCTACCAACTCTGTTACCCTACAACCCTGTCCCTAACCATAAAAACCCTATAGAATTATAACCCTAACCCTAACCCTAACTCTAACCATAACCCTAACACTAACCCTAAACCTAACCGTAGATCGAAACCAACCAACTCTGTAACCCTATGACCCCAACCCTAACCCTAACCATAAAAAATCTATAGAATTATAACCCTACCACTAACCCAAGCCCTAACCCTACAACGCTGTAACACTATAATGGTAATCCCAATCCTAACACAAACCCAAACCCTAACCCTAACCCTAACCCTTCAAAATCTTTTACCCTATAACCCAAACCCTATAGTAGTAACCAGACAACACTATAACCCTATAACCCTATCCATAACCATAAAACCCCTTTGGAATTATAACCCTAACCCCAACCCTAATCCTACAACTCTGTAACAATATAAAGGTAACCCGAACCATAAAAACCCTATGGAATTATAACCCTAACCCTAACCCTAACCCTATCCCTAACCCTAACCCTGATACCCATAACTCTAAACATATGACCCTGACTTTAACCCAAGAAACATTGTAGCCTTATTACCCTAAACCTAACCCTAACCCTAACCCTACCAACTCTGTAACCCTATTACCGTATCCGTAACCAAAAAACACTATAGAATTATTACCCTAACACTAACCCTAACCCTAACCGTAGATCAAAACCAACCAACTCTGCAACCCTATGTCCGCAACCCTAACCCTAGCCCTAACCCTAACCCTAGCCCTAGCCCTACCAACACTGTAACCCTATAACCCTATCCCTAACCATAATAACCCTATAGAATTATAACCCTAACACTAACCCTAACCCTAACCCTAACCCTACAACTCTGTGACACTATAAGGGTAACCCTAACGCTAACCCTAACCCTAACCCTAACCCTGACCATAGCCCTAACCCTACCAACTCTGTAACCCTATAACCCTATTCCTAACATTGAAAACCCTATAGAATTATAACCCTAACACTAACCCTAACACTAACCCTAACCCTAACCCTAACCCTACCACTCTGTAACACTATAACGGTTACCCTAACCCAAACCCTAACCCTATTCCTAACCCTAACCCTAGCCCTAAACCCTACCAACTCTGTAAGCCTATAACCCTATCCCTAACCACAAAAACCCTATAAAATTATAACTCTAACACTAACCGTAACCCTAACCCTAACCCTACAACTCTGTAACACTATAACGTTAACCCTAACGCTAACCCTAACCCTAACCCTAACCCTAACCCTAGCCCTATCAATACCAACTATGTAACCCTATATCCCTATACCTAACCATAAAAACCCTATAGAATTATAACCCTAACACTAACCCTAAACCTAACCGTAGACCTAAACCTACCAACTCTGAAACCCTATGTCCCCAACCCAAACCCTAACCCTATTCCTAACCTTATGCCATTAACCCTACAACTCTGTAACACTATATCGGTAACCCTAACCCTAACCCTAACCCTAACCCAAACCCTAGCCCTAAACCAACCAACTTTGTAACCCAATGACCCCAACCCTAACCGTAACCCTATAGCAGTAACCTTAAAACTCTGTAACCCTATGACAATATCCCTAACCCTAACAACCCAATAGAATTATAACCCTAACCCTAACCCTAACCATAACCCTTCAACTCTGTAACATTATAACGGTAACCCTAACCATTACCCTAACCCTAACCCTAAACCTATAGTAGTGACCTGACAACTCTGTAACCCTAAAACCCTATCCCTAATCATGAGAAATCTAAAGAATTATAACCCTAACACTAACCCTAACCCTAACCCTAATCCTACAACTCTGAAACACTATAATGGTAACCCTAACCCAAACCCTAACCCTAACCCTAACCCTAACCCTAGCCCTAACACTACCAACTCTGTAAGCCTATAACCCTATCCCTAACCACAAAAACCCTATAGAATTATAACTCTAACTCTAACCCTAACCCTAACCCTTACCCTACAACTCTGTAACACTATAACGGTAACCCTAACATTAACCCTAACCCTAACCCTAATCCTACATCTCTGTAACACTATAACGGTAACCCTAACCCTAACAACCCTATAGGATTATAACCCTAACCCTAACCCTAACCCTAGCCCTAGCCCTACCAATTCTGTAACCCTATAACCCTATCCCTAACCTTGAAAACCCTATAGAATTACAACCCTAGCACTAACCCTAACCCTTGAACTCTGTAACATTATAACGGTAGCCCTAACCCTAACCCTAACCCTAACCCTAACCCTAAACCTAGCCCTAGCCCTACCAACACTGTAACCCTATAACCCTATCTCTAACCATAATAACCCTATAGAATTATAACCCTAACACTAACCCTAACCCTAACCCTAACCCTACACCTCTGTGACACTATAACGGTAACCCTAACGCTAACCCTAACCCTAACCCTAACCCTAACCATAGCCCTAACCCTACCAACTCTGTAACCCTATAACCCTATTCCTAACCTTGAAAACCCTATAGAATTATAACCCTAACACTAACACTAACCCTAACCCTAACCCTACAACTCTTTAACACTATAATGGTAACCCTAACCCTAACCCTAACCCTAACCATAGCCCTAACCCTACCAACTCTGTAAACCTATAACCCTATCCGAAACCATAAAAACCCTATAGAATTATAAAACTAACACTAACCCTAACCCAAACCGTAGACCTAAACCTATCAACTCAATGACCCTTAGACTCCATTCCAAACCCTAACCCTAACCCTAACCTTATAGCAGTAACCTTACAACTCTGTAACCCTATAACAGTAACACTAACACTAACAACCCTATAGAATTATAACCCTAACACTAACCATAACCCTAATCCTAACCCTAACCCTACAACTCTGTTCCACTATAATGGTAACCCTAATGCTAACCCTTAACCTAACCCTAACCCTAACCCTATAGTAGTGACCTGACAACTCTGTAACCCTATAACCCTATCCCTAACCATGAGAAATCTATAGAATTTTAACCCTAACACTAACCCTAACCCTAACCCTAACCCTAAAACTCTGTAACACTGTAACGGTAACCCTAACCCAAACCCTAGCCCTAACCCTACCAACTCTGTAAGCCTATAACCCTATCCCTAACCACAAAAACCCTATAGAATTATAACTCTAACACTAACCCTACAACTCTGAAACACTAGAACGGTAACCCAAACGCTAACCCTAACCCTAACCCTAGCCCTAACCCTTCAAAATCTTTTACCCTATAACCCTAACCCTATAGTAGTAACCAGACAACTCTATAACCCTATAACCCTATCCATAAACATAAAAACCCTTTGGAATTATAACCCTAACACTAACCCTAACCCTAGCCCTAATCCTACAACTCTGTAACACTATTACGGTAAACCTAACCCTAACCCTAATCCTAGCCCAAGCCCGACAGACTCTGTAACCCTACAACCCTATCCCTAACCATAAAAACCCTATAGAATAATAAACCTAACACTAACCCCAACCCTAACCCTAACCCTAATTCTAGCACTAACTCTACCAACTCTGTAACCCTATAACCCTATCCCTAACCTTGAAATCCCTATAGAATTATAACCCTAACACTAACACTAACGCTAACCCTTACCCTAACCCTAACCTTACCACTTTGTAACACTATAACGGTAACCCTAACCCTAACCCTAACCCTCACCCTAACCCTAACATTAAAACGGTAACCCTAACCCTAAACCTAACCCTAACACTAACCCTAACCCTAACCCTAACCCTAACCCTAAAACTCTGTAACCCTATGACCCCAACCCTAACCCTAACCCTATAGCAGTAACCCTATAACTCTGTAACCCTATTATGGTAACCCTAACCCTAAAAACCCTATAGAATTATAACTCTAACCCTAACTCTAGCCCTAACCCTATCAACTCTGTAACCCTATTACCCTAAACATAACCCAATTAATCCGATAGACTTATAACCATCACCCTAACTTTTCAACCCAATCCCTAACCTTGGAAACCTTATAGGCTAATAACCATATCTCTGAAAATATAACCCTGACTTTAACCCTAGAAATGTTGTAGCCTTTTTACCCTAACCCTAACCCAAACCTTAACCTTAATCATATAGCAGTTACCTTACAGCTCTAAAGGCCTATAACGATAACCCTAAACCTAACCCTAACCCTAACCCTAACCCTAACCCTAAAACTAGCCCTAACCCTACAAACTCTGTAACCCTATAACCCTATCCCTAACCCTGAAAACCCTGTAGAATTATAAACATAGCACTAATTCTAACCCTAACCCTAATCCTATAACTCTGTAACACTATAACGGTAATCCTAACCCTAACCCTAAAAACCCTATAGAAATATAACTCTAACACTAACCCTAAACCTTTCCCTAACCCTTTAACTTTGTAACATTATAACGATAACCCTAACCCTAACCCGAACCCTAACCCTAACCCTAACCCTAGCCCTAGCGCTACCAACACTGTAACCCTATAACCCTATCCCTAACCATGAAAACCCTATAGAATTATAACCCTAACACGAACCCTAACCCAAACCGTAGACCTAAGCCTACCGACTCAGTAACCCTAAGACTCCAACCCATACCCTAACCCTAACCCTATACCTATAGTAGTGACCTGACAACTCTGTAACCCTATAACCCTATCCCAAACCTTAAAAAATCTATCGAGTTATAACCCTAACACTAACCCTAACCCTAACCCCACAACTCTGTAACATTATATCGGTAACCCTAACCGTAACCCTAACCCTAACCCTATTCCTAATCCTAACCCTAACCCTAAGCCTAGAACTCTGTAACATTATAAAGGTAACCCTAACCCTAACCCTAATCCAAACCCTAGCCCTACAGACTCTGTAACCCTACAACCATATCCCTAACCATAAAAACCCTATAGAATAATAACCCTAACACTAACACTAACGCTAACCCTAACACTAACCCTAACCCTAACACTAACCCTAACCCTAACCCTAACCCTAACCCTAACCCTAACACTAACCCTAACCCTAACACTAACCCTAACCCTAACCCTAACACTAACACTAACGCTAACCCTAACACTAACCCTAACCCTAACACTAACCCTAACCATAGCCCTAACCCTAACAACTCTGTAACCCTATAACCCTATCCCTAACCGTGAAAAAACTATAGAATTATAACCCTAACACTAACACTAACGCTAACCCTTACCCTAACCCTGACCTTACCACTCTGTAACACTACAACGGTAACCCTAACCCTAACCCTAACCCTATTCCTAACCCTAAGCCTGGCCTTAACCCTACCAACTCTGTAACCCTATAACCCTGTCCCTAACCATAAAAACCCTATAGAATTGTAACCCTAACACTATCCCTAACCCTAACCCTACAACTCTGTTATACTGTAACGGTAACCCTAACCCTAACCCTAACCATAACCCTAACCCTTACCCTTGCCCTAACCCTACCAACTCTGCAACCCTATTACCCTATCCCTAACCATAAAAACCCTATAGAATTATAACCCTAACACTAACCCTACCCTAACCCTAACCCTACAACTCTGTAACATTATAACGGAAACCCTAACTCTAACCCTAACCCAAACCCTAACCCTAACCCTAGCCCTAACCCTACCAACACTGTAACCCTATAAACCTATCCCTAACCATAAAAACCCTATAGAATTATAACCCTAACACTAACCATAACCCTAACCGTAGATCTAACCCTACAACTCTGTAACCCTATTACGGTAACCGTAACCCAAAAAACCCTGTAGAATTATAACTCTAACCCTAACCCTAACCTTAACTCTAGCCCTAACACTACCAACTCTGTAACCCTATTACCCTAAACATAACCCTATAAACCCGATAGACTTATTACCATAACCCTAAATATTAAACCCTATCCCTAACCTTGAAAACCTTATCGACTAATAACCATAAATGTAACATATAACCTTGACTTTAACTTAAGATATGTTGTAGCCTTGTTACCCTAACCCTAATCCTATCCCTGACCCTAACCCTAACCCTATAGCAGTAACCCTACTACTTTGTAATCCTATTATGGTAACCCTAACCCTAAAAACCATTTAGACTTATAGCTCTAACCCTAATCCAAACCCTAACTCTAGCCCTCACACTACCAACTCTGTAAACCTATTACCCTAAACATAACCCTATGAACCCGATAAACTTATTACCATAACCCTAATTATTTAACTCTATCCCTAACCTTGGAAACCTTATAGACTAATAACCATAACTCTAAATATATAACCCTGACTTTAACCCAAGATACGTTGTAGCCTTATTACCCTAACCCTAACCTTAACCCCAAACTACCAACTCTGTAACCCTATGTCCCCAACCCTAAACCTAACCCTAACTTTAACCTTATAGCAGTAACCTAACAGCTCTGTAACCCTATTACGGTCACCCTAACCCTTACAACCCTATAGAATTATATCCCAATCCCAAACCCTATCCCTAACCATGATCCTACAACTCTGAAACATTATAACGGTAACCCTAACCCTAACCCTAACACCCCTATAGGTTTATAACCCAAATCCTAACCCTAACCCTAACCCTAACCCTACAACTCTGTAGCACTATAACGGTAACCCGGACCCTAACCCTAACCCTATACCTCACCATAGCCCTTACCCTACAAACTCTGTTATCCAATAACCCTAACCCTATAGTAGTCACCCGACAACTCTGTAACCCTATAACCCTATCCCAAACCATAAAAACCCTATAGAATTATAACCCTAACACTAACCCTAACACTAACCGTAGACCTAAACCTACCAACTCTGTAACCCTATGACCCCAACCCAAAGACTAACCCTATCCCTAACCATAACCCTACAACTCTGTAACATTATAGTGGTAACCCTAAGCCTAACCCTAACCCTAACCCTAATCCTAGCCCTAACCCTACCAACTTAGTAACCCTTTAACCCTAACCCTAAACATAAAAACCATATGGAATTATAACCCAAAAACTAACCCTAACCCTAAACCGAACACTTGCCCTAACCCTATCCCTAACCCTACCATAACTGTAACCCTATAGACCTATCCCTAACCATAAAAACCCTATATAATTGTAACCCTAACACAAACCATAACCCTAACCGTAGATCTAAACCAACCAACTCTGTTACCCAATGACCCCAACCCTAACCCTAACCCTATAGCAGTTCCCCTACAACTCTGTAACCATATTACGGTAACCGTAACCCAAAAAACCCTGTAGAATTATAACTCTAATCCTAACCCTAACCCTAACTCTAGCCCTAACACTACCAACTCTGTAACCCTATTACCCTAAACATAACCCTATAAACCCGATAGACTTATAACCATAACCCTAAATATTAAACCCTATCCCTAACCTTGAAAACCTTATCGACTAATAACCATAAATGTAACATATAACCTTGACTTTAACTTAAGATATGTTGTAGCCTTGTTACCCTAACCCTAATCCTATCCCTGACCCTAACCCTAACCCTATAGCAGTAACCCTACTACTTTGTAATCCTATTATGGTAACCCTAACCCTAAAAACCATTTAGACTTATAGCTCTAACCCTAATCCAAACCCTAACTCTAGCCCTCACACTACCAACTCTGTAAACCTATTACCCTAAACATAACCCTATGAACCCGATAAACTTATTACCATAACCCTAATTATTTAACACTATCCCTAACCTAGGAAGCCTTATAGACTAATAACCATAACTCTAAATATATAACCCTGACTTTAACCCAAAATACGTTGTAGCCTTATTACCCTAACCCTAACCCTATCCCTAACTTACCAACTCTTTAACCATATGTCCTCAACACTAACCCTAACCCTAACCCTAACCCTAACCTTATAGCAGTAACCTTACAATTCTGTAACCCTGTAACGGTATCCCTAACCCTAACAACCCTATAGATTTATAACCCAAACCCTAACCCTAACCCTAACCTTACAACTCTGTAACACTATAACGGTAACTCAAACCCTAAACCTAACCATAACCCTAACCCTAAACCTAACCCTAACCCTACGAACACTGTAACCCTGTAACCCTATCCCTAACCATAAAATCCCTATAAAATTATAACCCTAACACTAACCTTAACCCTAACCGTAGATCTAAACCAACCAACTCTGTATCTCAATGACCCCAACACTAACCCTTACCCTACAGCAGTAACCCTATAACTCTGTAACCCTATTATGGTTACCCTAACCCTAGAAACCCTATAGAATTATAACCCCAACCCTAACCCTATCCCTAACTCTAACCCTAACCCTAAAAACCCTACAGAATTATAAAACTAACCCTACCCATAACCCTACAGCTCTGTAACATTATAACGGTAACCCTAACCCTAACCCTAACCCTAACCCTATCCCTAACCATAAATACCCTATAGAATTATAACCCTAACAGTAACCCTAACCCTAACCCTACAACTCTGTAACACTATAACGGTAACCCAAACCCTAACCCTAACCATAACCCTAACCCTAACCCTAACCCTAACCCAAGCCAAATCCCTACCAACTCTGTATCCTTAAAACCCTATCCCTAACCATAAAAACCCTATTGAATTATAACCCTAACCCTAACCCTAACCTACCAACTCTGTAACCCTATGACCCCAGCCTAAACCCTAACCCTAACCCTGACCCTAACACTAACCATAGCCCTAACCCTACCAAGTCTGTATCCCAATAACCCTAACCCTATAGTAGTAAACCGACAACTCTGTAACCCTATTACCGTATCCCAAACCATTAAAACCCTATAGAATTATAACCCTAACACTAACCCCAACCATAACCGTAGACCTAAACCTACCAACTCTGTAACCCTATGAGCCCAACCCAAACCCTAACCCTAACCCTAACCCTATAGCAGTAACCCTACAACTCTGTAACCCTATTATGATAACCCTAACCTTAAATACCCTATAGAATTATAATCTAAACCCTAACCCTAATCCTAACCTTAACCCTAACCTATAACCCAACTCTGTAAACCTATGACTCCAACCCAAACCCTATCCCTAACCCTATCCCTATAGCAGAAACCCTACAACTCTGTAACCGTATTACGGAAACCCTAACCCTATAAACCCTATAGAATTATAACCCTAACACTAACCCTTACCCTAACCGTAACCCTAACACTACAACTCTGTAACACTATAACGGTAACCCTAACCCTAACCCTAACCCTAACCCTAGCCCTAACCCTACCAACTCTGTAACCATATAACCCTAACCCTATAGTAGTAACCCAACAACTCTGTAACCCTATTACGGTAACCCTAACCCTAAAAACCCAATCGACTTATAACCATAACCCAAACTATTTTACCCTATCCCTAACCTTGGAAACCTTATAGACTAATAACCATAACTCTCGACATATATCCCTGACTTTAACCCAAGAAACGTTGAAGCCATATTACCCTAAACCAAACAGTAATCTACCAACTCTGTAACCCTATGACCCCAACCCTAACCCTAACCCTAACCCTCACCCTATAGCAGTAACACTACAACTCTGTAACCCTATCATGGTAAGCCTAACCCTAACAACCCTATAGAATTATAACCCTAACCCTAACCCTAACCCTATCCCTAACACTACAACTCTGTAACACTATAACGGTAAACCTAACCCTTGCCCTTACCCTACCAACTCTGTAACCGTATAACCCTATCCCTAACCATAAAAACCCTATAGATTTATCACCATTACCCTAATAATTAAACCCTCTCCATAACCTTGGAAACCTTATATACTAATAACCATAACTGTAATCATATTACCCTGACTTTAACCCAAGACACGTTGTAGCTTTATTAGCCTAACCCTAACCCAAACCCTAACCTACCAACTCTGTAACCCTATGACCCCAACCCTAACCCTAACCTTAACCCTAACCCTAACCCTAACATTAACCCGAAACCTAGCCCTAACCCTACCAACTTTGTAACCCTATAACCCTATCCCTAACCATAAAAACCCTATAGAATTATAACTCTAACCCTAATCCTATCCTACCAACTCTGAAACCCTATGTCCCTAACCCTAACCCAACTCTGTAAACCTATGACCGCAACCCAAACCCTATCCCTAACCCTAACCCTTTAGCAGTAACCCTACAACTCTGTAACCCTATTACGGTAACCCTAACCCTAAAAAACCTATAGAATTATGACTCTAACCCTAATCCTAACCTCCCAACTCTGTAACCCTATGTCCCGAACCCTAACCCAACTCTGTAAACCTATGACCGCAACCCCAACCCTAACCCTAACCCTAACCCTAATCCTATAGCAGTAACCTTACAACTCTGTTACCCTATGACGGTTATCCTAACCCTAACAACCCTATAGAATTATCACCCTAACCATAAACCTAACCCTAACCCTAACCCTACAACTCTGTAACACTATAACGGTAACCCTAACCCGAACCCTAACGCTTACCCTAACCCTATCCCCAACCCTAACCCTAACCCAAGCCCAATCCCTACCAACTCTGTAATCTTATAACCCTATCCCTAACCATAAAAACCCTATACAATTATAACCCTAACACTAACCCTAGCACTAACCCTAACCCTACAACTCTGTAACCCTATAACGGTAACTCAAACCCTAACCCTGACCCTAACCCTACAACTCTGTAACATTATAACGGTAACCCTAACCCTAACACTATAGTAGTAACCTGAAAACTCTGTAACCCTATAACCCTGTCCCTAACCATAAAACCCAATAGAATTCTAATCCTAACATTAACCCTAACCCTAACCCTACAACTCTGTAACACTATAACGGTAACCCTAACCCTAACCCTATCCCTAGCCCTAAACCTACCAACTCTGAAACCCTATAACCCTATCCCTAACCATTAAAACCCTATAGAATTATAACCCTAACACTAACCCTCACCCTATAGCAGTAACCCTACAACTCTGTAACCGTATTACGGTAACCCTAATCCTCAAACCGTATAGAATCATAACTCTAACCCTAACCCTAACCCTAACTCTAGCCCTAACACTACCAACTCTGTAACCCTATTACCCTAAACATAACATTTAACCCTATCCCTAATCGTTGGTAACCTTATAGACTAATAACCATAACTCTAAGCATATAACCCTGACTTTAACCCAAGAAACATTGTTGCCTTATTATCATAACCCTTACCCTAACCCAAACCTACCAACTATAAAACCCTATGACCCCAACCCTAACCCTAACCTTATAGCAGTAACCTTACAACTCTATAACCCTATGACAGTAACCCTAACCCTAACAACCCTATAGAATTAAAACCCTAACCCTATCCCTAACCCTATTTATCCTATAGAATTATAACTCTGACCCTAACCCTAACCCAAACAATAACCCTAACCCTACAACTCTGTAACACTATAACCCTAACCCTATAGAAGTAACCCGACATCTCTGTAACCCAATAACCCTATCCCTAACCATAAAAACCCTATAGAATAATAACCATAACACTAACCCTAACCCTAACCGTACAACTCTGTAACAGTATAACGGTAACCCAAACCCTAACTCTAGCCCTAACACTACCCACTCTATAACCCTATTACCCTAAACATAACCCTATAAACCCGATAGTCTTATAACCATAACCCTATATATTTAACCATATCCCTAACCTTGTAAGGCTTATAGACTAAAAACCAAAACTCTAGACATACATCCCTCACTTTATCCCAAGAAACGCTTTAGCCTTATTACCCTAACCCTAACCTAAACAATAACCTACCAACTCTGTAGCTCTATGACCCCAACCCTAACACTAACCTTAACCCTAACCGTAGTTCTAAACCAACCAACTCTGTATCCCAATGACCTCAACACTAACCCTTACCCTACAGCAGTAACCGTATAACTTTGTAAACCTATTATGGTAACCTCAACCATTAAAACCATATAGAATTATAAACCTAACCCTAACCCTAACCCAACTCTGTAAACCTATGACCCCAACCCAAACCCTAACCCTAACCCTAACTCTAGCCCTAACACTACCAACGTTGTAACCCTCTAACCCTAACCCTACAGTAGTAACTAGACAACTCTATAACCCTATAACCCTATCCATAACCAAAAAAAACCTATAGAATTATAACCCTAACACTAACCCTAACCCTTACCCTAACCCTACAACTCTGTAACACTATTACGGTAAACCTAACGCTAACCCTAACCCTAACCCTAACCCAACCAACTCTGTAAGCCTATAACCCTATCCTTAACCACAAAAAACGTATATAATTATAACTCTAACACTATCCCTAACCCTAACCAATATATCCCGGACTTTAACCCAAGAAACATTGCAGCCTTCTTACCCTAACCCTAACCCAAACCATAACCTACCAACTTATAACCCTATGACCCTAACCCTCACCCTAACCCTCACTCTAACCCTACCAACTCTGTAACCCTATAACCCTATCCCTAACCTTAAAACCCTATAGAATTATATCCCTAACACTAACCCTAACCCTAACCATAACCCTACAACTCTGTGACTTTATAACGGTACCCCTAAACCTAACCCTAACCCTTACCCTAACCCTAGCCCTAGCCCTACCAACTCTGAAACCCTATAACCCTATCCTAAACCATAAAAACCTTAACAAATTATAACCCTAACCCTAAACCTAACCATAGCCCTAACCCTACCAACTCTGTAACCCAATATCCCTATCCCAAACCATAAGAACCCTATAGAATAACATCACTAATACTAACCATAACCCTTACCATAACCCTAACACTACCAACTCTGTAACCCTGTAACCCTGAAGGTAACCCTATAAATCCGATAGACTTATGAACATAAACCTAATTATTTAACCCTATCCCTAACATTGTAAACCGTTTACACTAATTACCTTAACTCTAAATATATAACCCTGACATTAACGCACGATTCTTTGTAGCCTTATTAATCTTCCCTAACCTTAACCCTAACCTACAAACTCTGTAACCCTATGTCCCCAACCCTAACCCTAACCCTAACCCTAACCCTACAACTCTGTAACACTGTAACGGTAACCCTAACCCTCACCCTAACCCTAGCAGTAACCCTACAACTCTGTAACCCTATAACACCAACCCGAATCCTAAAAACCCTATAGAATTAAAACCTTAACCTTAACCCTCACCCTATCCCTAACCTGCCAACTCTGTAACCGTATTACGCTAAACATAACCCTATAAACCTGATAGACTTATAACCATAACCTTAACTATTTAACGCTATCCCTAACCTTGGAAACCTTATAAACTATTAACCATATCTCTAAACATATAACCCTCACTTTAACCCAAGAAACATTGTAAACTTATTACCCTAACCCTAACCCTAACCCTAACCTACCATCTCTGAAACCCTTTGACCACAATCCTAACCCTAGCCCTAACCCTAACCCTAACTCTGTAACTCTATTATGGTATCCCTATCCCTAAAAACCCTATAAAATTATAACCCTAACCCTAACCCTATCCCTAACCCTAACCATAGCCCTAACCCAACAACTCTGTAACCCTATTACGGTAACCCTAACCCTAAAAACCCAATAGAATTAAAACCCAAACCCGAAAACTAATGCAAACTGTAGCCCTAACACTACCAACTCTGTAACCCTATTACCCTAAACATAGCCCTATAAACCCGATAGACTTAGAACCATAAACCAAACTATTTAACCCTATCCCTAACCTTGGAAATCTTATATACTAATAACCATAACTCTAAACATTTTACTCTGACTTTAACCCAAGAAACATTGTAGCCTTATTACCCTAACCCTAACCCTTACCCTATCCTAATAGCAGTAACCTAACAACTCTGTAACCCTATGACGGTAACCCTAACCCTAACAACCCTATAGAATTATAACCCTAACCCTAACCCTATCCCTAACCCTACAACTCTGTAACACTATAATGGAAACCCTAATCCTAATCCTAACCTTAACCCGAACCTTCCCAACTCTGTAACCCTAAAACCCTATCCCTAAACAAAAAAAACCTATAGAATTATAATCCTAACAATAACCCTCACGCGAACACTAACCCTACAACTCTGTAACACTATAATGGTAAACCTAACCCTAGCCCTAACCCTACCAACTCTGCAACCCAATAACCCTAACCCTATAGTAGTAACCCGACAGCGCGGTAACCCTATAACCCTATCCCAATCCATAAAAACCCTATAGAATTATAACCCTAACACTAACCCTAACCCTAACCGTAGACCAAAACCTACCAACTCTGTAACCCTATGACCCCAACCCTAAATCATGCCCTAACCCAAACCTTATACCAGTAACCTTACAACTCGGTAACCCTTAGATGGAAACCCTAACCCTAACAACACTACAGAATTACAACCATAACCCTAACCCTAACCCTAACCCAACAACTCTGTAACACTATAACAGTAACCCTAACCCTAACCCTAACCCTAACATTAACCCGAAACCTAGCCCTAACCCTACCAACTTTGTAACCCTATAACCCTATCCCTAACCATAAAAAACCTAAAGAATTATGACTCTAACCCTAATCCTAACCTCCCAACTCTGTAAACCTATGACCGCAACCCCAACCCTAACCCTAACCCTAACCCTAATCCTATAGCAGTAACCTGACAACTCTGTTACCCTATGACGGTTACCCTAACCCTAACAACCCTATAGAATTATCACCCTAACCATAAACCTAACCCTAACCCTAACCCTACAACTCTGTAACACTATAACGGTAACCCTATAACCCTAACCCTATAGTAGTAACCAGACTACTCTATAACCCAATAACCCTATCCCTAACCATATAAACCCTATAGAATTATAACCCTAACACTAACCCTAACCCTAACCCTAAGCATAAATCTCTGTAACATTTTAACGGTAACCCTAACCCTAACCCTAACCCTATAGCAGTAACCTGACAACTCTGTAACAACTATTATGGTAACCTAACCCTAAAAACCCTATAGAATTATAACCCTAACCCTAACCATAGATCTAAACCAACCAACTCTGTATCCCTATGACCCTAACCCTAACCCTAACAGTAACCCTAACCCTAACAACCCTATAGAATTAAAACCCTAACCCTAACCCAATCCCGACCCTAACCCTACAACTCTTCAACACTATAACGGTAACTTTAACACTGACCCTAGCCCTAACTCTAACCATAGCCCTAACCCTACCCACTCTGTAACCCTATTACCATAAACATAACCCTATAAACCCAATAGTCTTATAAACATAACCATAATTATTAAACCCTAACCCTAACCTTGTAAAACTTATAGACTAAAAACCATAACTCTAGACATTTATCCCTCAATATAACCCAAGAAACGTCTTTGCCTTATTACCCTAACAGTAACCAAAACAATAACCTACCAACTCTGTAACTCTATGACTCCAACTCAAACCCGAACCCTAACCCTAACCATATAGCAGTACTCTTACAACTCTGTTATCCTATATTTGTAACCCAAACCCTGACAACCCTATAGAATAATAACCCTAACCCTAACCCTAACCATAACCTTTCAACTCTGTCACATTATAACGGTAACCCTAACCCATACCCTAACCCTAACCCTAACCCTATAGCAGTGACCTGACAACTCTGTAACCCTATAACCCTATCCCTAACCATAAAAAATCTATAGAATTATAACCCAAACACTAACCCTAACCCTAACCCAACCAACTCTGTAAGCCTATAACCCTATCCCTAACCACAAAAACCCTATAGAATTATAACTCTAACACTAACCCTAACCCTAACCCTATCCCTACAACTCTGTTCCACTATAACGGTAACCCTAACCCTAAGCCTAACCCTAACCCTAGCCCTAACCCTACCAACTCTGTAACCCTATAACCCCATCCCTAACCTTGAAAACCCTATAGAATTATAACCCAAACACTAACACTAGCCCTAACCCTAACCCTACAACTCTGTAACACTATAACGGCAACCCTAACCCTAACCCTAACCCATATATCCCTGACTTTAACCCAAGAAACATTGTAGCCATATTACCCTAAACCTAACCCAAACCGTAACTCTAACCCTGACCCTAACCCTAACCCTAACCCTAACCCTAACCCTAACCCTTACCCTACGAACACTGTAACCCTGTAACCCTATCCCTAACCAATAAAACCCTATAGAATTTTAACCCTAACCCTAACCCTAACCTATCAACTCTGTAACCCAATGACCCCAACCTAAACCCTAACCTAACCCTGACCCTAACCCTAACCATAGCCCTAACCCTATAGTAGTAAACCTACAAACTCTGTAACCATATGAGCCCAACCCAAACCCTTACCCTAACCCCAACCCTATAGCAGTAACCCTACAACTCTGTAACCCTATTACGGTAACCCTAACACTAACCCTAACCATAGCCCTAACCTTACCTACTCTGTAACCTAATAACCCTAACCCTATAGCAGTAACCCTACAACTCTGTAACCCTATTATGATAACCCTAACCTTAAATACCCTATAGAATTATAATCTAAACCCTAACCCTAATCCTAACCCTAACCCTAACCCAAGCCCAATCCCTTCCAACTCTGTAACCTTATAACCATATCCCTAACCATAAAAACCCAATACAATTATAACCCTAACCCTAACCCTAACCCTAACCCTAACCCTACAACTCTGTAACATTATAACCCTAACCCTAACCCTAACCCTAACCCTAACCCTACAACTCTGTAACATTATATCGATAACCCTAAACCTAACCCTAACCCTAACCCTAACCCTACAACTCTGTAACATTATAACGGTAACCTAACCCGAACCCTAACCCAAACCCTATCCCTAGCCCTCCCAACTCTGTAACCCTATAACCCTATCCCTAACCTTAAAAACCCTATAGAATTATATCCCTAACCCTAACATTAACCCTAACCATAACCATAACGCTTACCCTATAGTAGTGACCTGACAACTCTGTAACCCCATAACCCTATCCCTAACCATAAAAAATCTATAGAAATGTAACCCTAACACTAACCCTAACCCTAACCCTAACCCTAACCCTACTAACTCTGTAACCCTATAACCCTATCCCTAACCATAAAAATCCTATAGAATTATAACCCTAACACTATCCCTAAACCTAACCGTAGATCTAAACCAACCAACTCTGTGACCCAATGACCCCAACCCTAACCCTAACAACGCTATAGAATTAAAACCCTAACCCTAACCCTATCCCTACCATAACCCTACCACTCTGTAACATTATAACGGTAACCCTAACCCTAACCCTATTCCTAGCACTAGCCCTACAGACTCTGTAACCCTACAACCCTATCCCTAACCATAAAAACCCTATAGAATAATATCCCTAACACTAATCCCTAACCCTAAACCTAGCCCTAACCCTACCAACTCTGTAACACTATAACCCTATCCCTAACCTTGAAAGCCCTATAGAATTATAACCCTAACACTAACACTAACGCTAAACCTTACCCTAACCCTAACCCTACAACTCTGATACACTAGAACGGTAACCCTAACGCTAACCCTAACCCTAACCCTAACCCTAGCCCTAACCCTTCAAAATCTTTTACCCTATAACCCTAACCCTAGAGTAGTAACCAGACAACTCTATAACCCTATAACCCTATCCATAACCATAAAAACCCTTTAGAATTTTTACCCTAACACTAAACCAAACCCCAACCCTAACCCTACAACTCTGAAACACTATAACGGTAACCCTAACGCCAACCCTATTTCAAATCCTAACCCTAGCCCTAACCCTTCAAAATCTTTTACCCTATAACTCTAACCCTATAGTAGTAGTCAGACAACTCTATAACCCTATAACCCTTGCCATTACCATAAAAACCCTATAGAGGTATAACCCTAACACTAACCCTAACCCTAACCCTACCACTCTGTAACAC